>NC_134837.1:271508084-271571583 GCF_004210375.1 Tachypleus tridentatus
TTACTAAGTGAAGACATTCTGGAAAAATAAAGAAATCAGACAAAATTGATAAACAGAACAAGGAGTCTTCAAGAAAACAATGATCTCTATAGGCGGTCGCTTCTCTTCCCTGTAAGAGTGGCAAGACATGGCGTTTAGGACCTTTGAGTCGCTATCTGTGGTTCGTTTATTTCCAATTCCAATCAAATAACATGTATGCATTGTCAGACGTAGTGGAAGTTACGATATTATCGCCAATTCCACCGATCGGTAAAAAATAAAGTACATCAAACAGTCGGTGGTGAACGATTTTGAAGAATTGCCTTAACTCTTTTCCGTCACTAGTAAGTTGCAGATGATAACTCGCATATCCATGCAATAGTTCTAACCGCTATTTAAAACAAAAGGTTAAAGAACGAAACATATAGGTTGATTAGCTGTCACAGCTTGAATAGTTGTTCTCAACAAACACTGACGGAGTCGTGATCTTTAAACATTACCTGTACAACTAAGAAGGTACGTTACCTAAACTTAAAATAAGGTCGCGTGAATCGACGTTTCACACTCTTCACGCATTTGAAATAGAAAAAAAAACATAGATGAACCCTTTCCATGGAACAGGAGTTCTAAATTGCTGGTCAGATTCTTCGTCGAACGTTATATGATTACACGAAGGCCTATTGAAAACGTGAAATTTCGCAGCCGTGCACGCATTATATCAAAACCAATAGCGATTCTTTTTCGGTTTATTAAACAACATTTATACGAATTTCGGAAGGTGGTTACAAGAATAGGAAAAAGTGTGTAAATCCTGTGACATCTCAGAACCGTCTCACGCTCTGACACTGAATTTATGATGAAAATTTCGTTCCACGTTCTTACCAACTGAATTAAAAGGAAACAAACAATTTATATAATAAATATGTGCCTGCCAGGGATCGAACCTGGGACCTTCCGCGTGTAAAGCGGATGTGATAACCACTACACCACAAGCACGTCACTTCCTGTTTTCTTCCTTTTACTGTTTTCAAAATTAATCATTAACGTTTCAAAATATCTCATTTCGCAAACTAAACAAACAGAAATATAATGACAGCTTTACATATAACCGTAAATAAAATAACACTCTTCCTTGTCTACCAAAGCCAAAAGTAATTTGATAATGTGCTAACGTGTCTTCAAACGACATCATCGAGCCTACAGTATTCAACGTTTTCACACCTCGCTCAATTGCCTTTAAACGTGCAATTTAATTTACTCATTCTTTTCTCTTTCTAGCAGAAACTGAACAGAAGAATTTCATAACTTTAATTTTTTTATCACAATTATTACACGAAAACGTAATAAGCGATTTAATACGTCTTTTAAATCCTTCAATATGCTTATGGATCCTCCGAAAAATATTTCATATTTCTTATCTTGCGACCAATTAGATGATCGCACTCTGGCTGATGTCTCGTTCTCGCACACAACTTCTTCAAGGTGTTCAATACGACAAAGTTTCATGGTGACTTTCAAGCTCTAAAATGATAATTTTGTAAAGGCCCTCTTGTTTTAACAGTACGTTGACAGTCGCGGGTTGTAGGATATCACATCGGTGGGAAAACGTCTAATGTGCAGAAGAGGTCTCATCTGTTTTGAAAACACTCTCTTCAAAAACCATCTACTCTTGGCGACTAACGTCGTCTCTCAAGGTTATATATCGTTGTTCTCGTTGAAAATGACTTTACCAAAACATAGAATCTTGTTCAACAAAAACGTTTACAAGAACCAGCTGCACCTGGAAGCAGGAAACACTTCAGAATAATGAATATTCTGCTGTCGTGGCATCGTAATTTCCTCGTACCTATTTAATCTTCACTATATTCAAGTGAAAGAAATACAATTTTAAATAAGTACGTAAAACAGGAGATTCGATAACAACAATAAGATATTAAGCATCGCAAAAGCCTTTACTAAGTGAAGACATTCTGGAAAAATAAAGAAATCAGACAAAATTGATAAACAGAACAAGGAGTCTTCAAGAAAACAATGATCTCTATAGGCGGTCGCTTCTCTTCCCTGTAAGAGTGGCAAGACATGGCGTTTAGGACCTTTGAGTCGCTATCTGTGGTTCGTTTATTTCCAATTCCAATCAAATAACATGTATGCATTGTCAGACGTAGGGGAAGTTACGATATTATCGCCAATTCCACCGATCGGTAAAAATAAAGTACATCAAACAGTCGGTGGTGAACGATTTTGAAGAATTGCCTTAACTCTTTCCCGTCACTAATAAGTTGCAGATGATAACTCGCATATCCATGCAATAGTTCTAACCGCTATTTAAAACAAAAGGTTAAAGAACGAAACAAATAGGTTGATTAGCTGTCACAGCTTGAATAGTTGTTCTCAACAAACACTGACGGAGTCGTGATCTTTAAACATTACCTGTGCAACTAAGAAGGTACGTTACCTAAACTTAAAATAAGGTCGCGTGAATCGACGTTTCACACTCTTCACGCATTCGATATAGAAAAAAAACAACTCATGAACCCTTTCCATGGAATTGGAGTTCTAAATTCCTGGTCAGATTCTTCGTCGAACGTTATACGATTACACGAAGGCCTATTGAAAACGTGAAATTTCGCAGGCGTGCACGTATTATATCCAAAACCAATAGCGATTCTTTTTCGGTTTATTAAACAACATTTATACGAATTTCGGAAGGTGGTTACAAGTATAGGAAAAAAGGGTGTAAACCCTGTGACATCTCACAACTGTCTCACGCTCTAACACTGAATTTATGATGAAAATTTCGTTCCACGTTCTTACCAACTGAATAAAAAGGAAACAAACGATTTAAATAATAAATATGTGTCTGCCAGGGATCGAACCTGGGACCTTCCGCGTGTTAAGCGGATGTGATAACCACTACACCACAAGCACGTCACTTCCTGTTTTCTTCCTTTTACTGTTTTCAAAATTAATCATTAACGTTTCAAAATATCTCATTTCGCAAACTAAACAAACACAAATATAATGACAGCTTTACATATAACCGTAAATAAAATAACACTCTTCCTTGTCTACCAAAGCCAAAAGTAATTTGATAATGTGCTAACGTGTCTTCAAACGACATCCTCGAGCCTACAGTATTCAACGTTTTCACACCTCGCTTAATTGCCTTTAAACGTGCAATTTAATTTACTCATTCTTTTCTCTTTCTAGCAGAAACTGAACAGAAGAATTTCATATCTTTATTTTTGTTATCACAATTATTACACGAAAACGTAATAAGCGATTTAATACGTCTTTTAAATCCTTCAATATGCTTATGGATTCCTGCGAAAAATATTTCATATTTCTTATCTTGCGACCAATTAGATGATCGCACTCTGGCTGATGTCTCGTTCTCGCACACAACTTCTTCAAGGTGTTCAATACGACAAAGTTTCATGGTGACTTTCAAGCTCCTAAAATGATAATTTTGTAAAGGCCCTCTTGTTTTAACAGTACGTTGACAGTCGCGGGTTGTAGGATATCACATCGGTGGGAAAACGTCTAATGTGCAGAAGAGGTCTCATCTGTTTTGAAAACACTCTCTTCAAAACCATCCACTCTTGGCGACTTACGTCGTATCTCAAGGTTATATATCGTTGTTCTCGTTGAAAATGACTTTACCAAAACATAGAATCTTGTTCAACAAAAACGTTTACAAGAACCAGCTGCACCTGGAAGCAGGAAACACTTCAGAATAATGAATATTCTGCTGTCGTGGCATCGTAATTTCCTCGTACCTATTTAATCTTCACTATATTCAAGTGAAAGAAATACAATTTTAAATAAGTACGTAAAACAGGAGATTCGATAACAACAATAAGATATTAAGCATCGCAAAAAGCCTTTACTAAGTGAAGACATTCTGGAAAAATAAAGAAATCAGACAAAAATTGATAAACAGAACAAGGAGTCTTCAAGAAAACAATGATCTCTATAGCTTGTCGCTTCTCTTCCCTGTAAGAGTGGCAAGACATGGCGTTTAGGACCTTTGAGTCGCTATCTGTGGTTCGTTTATTTCCAATTCCAATCAAATAACATGTATGCATTGTCAGACGTAGGGGAAGTTACGATATTATCGCCAATTCCACCGATCGGTAAAAATAAAGTACATCAAACAGTCGGTGGTGAACGATTTTGAAGAATTGCCTTAACTCTTTTCCGTCACTAGTAAGTTGCAGATGATAACTCGCATATCCATGCAATAGTTCTAACCGCTATTTAAAACAAAAGGTTAAAGAACGAAACATATAGGTTGATTAGCTGTCACAGCTTGAATAGTTGTTCTCAACAAACACTGACGGAGTCGTGATCTTTAAACATTACCTGTGCAACTAAGAAGGTACGTTACCTAAACTTAAAATAAGGTCGCGTGAATCGACGTTTCACACTCTTCACGCATTTGAAATAGAAAAAAAAAACTCATGAACCCTTTCCATGGAATTGGAGTTCTAAATTGCTGGTCAGATTCTTCGTCGAACGTTATACGATTACACGAAGGCCTATTGAAAACGTGAAATTTCGCAGCCGTGCACGCATTATATCCAAAACCAATAGCGATTCTTTTTCGGTTTATTAAACAACATTTATACGAATTTCGGAAGGTGGTTACAAGTATAGGAAAAAAGGGTGTAAACCCTGTGACATCTCACAACTGTCTCACGCTCTAACACTGAATTTATGATGAAAATTTCGTTCCACGTTCTTACCAACTGAATAAAAAGGAAACAAACGATTTAAATAATAAATATGTGTCTGCCAGGGATCGAACCTGGGACCTTCCGCGTGTTAAGCGGATGTGATAACCACTACACCACAAGCACGTCACTTCCTGTTTTTTACTTTTAACTGTTTTCAAAATTAATCATCAACGTTTCAAAATATCTCATTTCGCAAACTAAACAAACACAAATATAATGACAGCTTTACATATAACCGTAAATAAAATAACACTCTTCCTTGTCTACCAAAGCCAAGAGTAATTTGATAACGTGCTAACGTGTCTTCAAACGACATCCTCGAGCCTACAGTATTCAACCTTTTCACACCTCGCTCAATTGCCCTTAAACGTGCAATTTAATTTACTCATTCTTTTCTCTTTCTAGCAGAAACTGAACAGAAGAATTTCATAACTTTAATTTTTTTATCACAATTATTACACGAAAACGTAATAAGCGATTTAATACGTCTTTTAAATCCTTCAATATGCTTATGGATCCTCCGAAAAATATTTCATATTTCTTATCTTGCGACCAATTAGATGATCGCACTCTGGCTGATGTCTCGTTCTCGCACACAACTTCTTCAAGGTGTTCAATACGACAAAGTCTCATGGTGACTTTCAAGCTCCTAAAATGATAATTTTGTAAAGGCCCTCTTGTTTTAACAGTACGTTGACAGTCGCGGGTTGTAGGATATCACATCGGTGGGAAAACGTCTAACGTGCAGAAGAGGTCTCATCTGTTTTGAAAACACTGTCTTCAAAAACATTCCACTCTTGGCGACTTACGTAGTATCTCAAGGTTATATATCGTTGTTCTCGTTGAAAATGGCTTTACCAAAACATAGAATCTTGTTCAACAAAAAAGTTTACAAGAACCAGCTGCACCTGGAAGCAGGAAACACTTCAGAATAATGAATATTCTGCTGTCGTGGCATCGTAATTTCCTCGTACCTATTTAATCTTCACTATATTCAAGTGAAAGAAATACAATTTTAAATAAGTACGTAAAACAGGAGATTCGATAACAACAATAAGATATTAAGCATCGCAAAAGCCTTTACTAAGTGAAGACATTCTGGAAAAATAAAGAAATCAGACAAAATTGATAAACAGAACAAGGAGTCTTCAAGAAAACAATGATCTCTATAGCTTGTCGCTTCTCTTCCCTGTAAGAGTGGCAAGACATGGCGTTTAGGACCTTTGAGTCGCTATCTGTGGTTCGTTTATTTCCAATTCCAATCAAATAACATGTATGCATTGTCAGACGTAGGGGAAGTTACGATATTATCGCCAATTCCACCGATCGGTAAAAATAAAGTACATCAAACAGTCGGTGGTGAACGATTTTGAAGAATTGCCTTAACTCTTTTCCGTCACTAGTAAGTTGCAGATGATAACTCGCATATCCATGCAATAGTTCTAACCGCTATTTAAAACAAAAGGTTAAAGAACGAAACAAATAGGTTGATTAGCTGTCACAGCTTGAATAGTTGTTCTCAACAAACACTGACGGAGTCGTGATCTTTAAACATTACCTGTGCAACTAAGAAGGTACGTTACCTAAACTTAAAATAAGGTCGCGTGAATCGACGTTTCACACTCTTCACGCATTTGAAATAGAAAAAAAAAACTCATGAACCCTTTCCATGGAATTGGAGTTCTAAATTCCTGGTCAGATTCTTCGTCGAACGTTATACGATTACACGAAGGCCTATTGAAAACGTGAAATTTCGCAGCCGTGCACGCATTATATCCAAAACCAATAGCGATTCTTTTTCGGTTTATTAAACAACATTTATACGAATTTCGGAAGGTGGTTACAAGTATAGGAAAAAAGGGTGTAAACCCTGTGACATCTCACAACTGTCTCACGCTCTAACACTGAATTTATGATGAAAATTTCGTTCCACGTTCTTACCAACTGAATAAAAAAGGAAACAAACGATTTAAATAATAAATATGTGTCTGCCAGGGATCGAACCTGGGACCTTCCGCGTGTTAAGCGGATGTGATAACCACTACACCACAAGCACGTCACTTCCTGTTTTTTTCCTTTTTACTGTTTTCAAAATTAATCATCAACGTTTCAAAATATCTCATTTCGCAAACTATACAAACACAAATATAATGACAGCTTTACATATAACCGTAAATAAAATAACACTCTTCCTTGTCTACCAAAGCCAAGAGTAATTTGATAACGTGCTAACGTGTCTTCAAACGACATCCTCGAGCCTACAGTATTCAACCTTTTCACACCTCGCTCAATTGCCCTTAAACGTGCAATTTAATTTACTCATTCTTTTCTCTTTCTAGCAGAAACTGAACAGAAGAATTTCATAACTTTAATTTTTTTATCACAATTATTACACGAAAACGTAATAAGCGATTTAATACGTCTTTTAAATCCTTCAATATGCTTATGGATCCTCCGAAAAATATTTCATATTTCTTATCTTCCGACCAATTAGATGATCGCACTCTGGCTGATGTCTCGTTCTCGCACACAACTTCTTCAAGGTGTTCAATACGACAAAGTTTCATGGTGACTTTGAAGCTCCTAAAATAATAATTTTGTAAAGGCCCTCTTGTTTTAACAGTACGTTGACAGTCGCGGGTTGTAGGATATCACATCGGTGGGAAAACGTCTAATGTGCCGAAGAGGTCTCATCTGTTTTAAAACACTCTCTTCAAAACCATCCACTCTTGGCGACTTACGTCGTATCTCAAGGTTATATATCGTTGTTCTCGTTGAAAATGACTTTACCAAAACATAGAATCTTGTTCAACAAAAACGTTTACAAGAACCAGCTGCACCTGGAAGCAGGAAACACTTCAGAATAATGAATATTCTGCTGTCGTGGCATCGTAATTTCCTCGTACCTATTTAATCTTCACTATATTCAAGTGAAAGAAATACAATTTTAAATAAGTACGTAAAACAGGAGATTCGATAAGAACAATAAGATATTAAGCATCGCAAAAAGCCTTTACTAAGTGAAGACATTCTGGAAAAATAAAGAAATCAGACAAAAATTGATAAACAGAACAAGGAGTCTTCAAGAAAACAATGATCTCTATAGGCGGTCGCTTCTCTTCCCTGTAAGAGTGGCAAGACATGGCGTTTAGGACCTTTGAGTCGCTATCTGTGGTTCGTTTATTTCCAATTCCAATCAAATAACATGTATGCATTGTCAGACGTAGGGGAAGTTACGATATTATCGCCAATTCCACCGATCGGTAAAAATAAAGTACATCAAACAGTCGGTGGTGAACGATTTTGAAGAATTGCCTTAACTCTTTTCCGTCACTAGTAAGTTGCAGATGATAACTCGCATATCCATGCAATAGTTCTAACCGCTATTTAAAACAAAAGGTTAAAGAACGAAACAAATAGGTTGATTAGCTGTCACAGCTTGAATAGTTGTTCTCAACAAACACTGACGGAGTCGTGATCTTTAAACATTACCTGTACAACTAAGAAGGTACGTTACCTAAACTTAAAATAAGGTCGCGTGAATCGACGTTTCACACTCTTCACGCATTTGAAATAGAAAAAAAAAACTCATGAACCCTTTCCATGGAATTGGAGTTCTAAATTGCTGGTCAGATTCTTCGTCGAACGTTATACGATTACACGAAGGCCTATTGAAAACGTGAAATTTCGCAGGCGTGCACGCATTATATCCAAAACCAATAGCGATTCTTTTTCGGTTTATTAAACAACATTTATACGAATTTCGGAAGGTGGTTACAAGTATAGGAAAAAGGGGTGTAAACCCTGTGACATCTCAAAGCTGTCTCACGCTCTAACACTGAATTTATGATGAAAATTTCGTTCCACGTTCTTACCAACTGAATTAAAAGGAAACAAACGATTTAAATAATAAATATGTGCCTGCCAGGGATCGAACCTGGGACCTTCCGCGTGTTAAGCGGATGTGATAACCACTACACCACAAGCACGTCACTTCCTGTTTTTTTCCTTTTTACTGTTTTCAAAATTAATCATCAACGTTTCAAAATATCTCATTTCGCAAACTATACAAACACAAATATAATGACAGCTTTACATATAACCGTAAATAAAATAACACTCTTCCTTGTCTACCAAAGCCAAGAGTAATTTGATAACGTGCTAACGTGTCTTCAAACGACATCCTCGAGCCTACAGTATTCAACCTTTTCACACCTCGCTCAATTGCCCTTAAACGTGCAATTTAATTTACTCATTCTTTTCTCTTTCTAGCAGAAACTGAACAGAAGAATTTCATAACTTTAATTTTTTTATCACAATTATTACACGAAAACGTAATAAGCGATTTAATACGTCTTTTAAATCCTTCAATATGCTTATGGATCCTCCGAAAAATATTTCATATTTCTTATCTTGCGACCAATTAGATGATCGCACTCTGGCTGATGTCTCGTTCTCGCACACAACTTCTTCAAGGTGTTCAATACGACAAAGTTTCATGGTGACTTTCAAGCTCCTAAAATAATAATTTTGTAAAGGCCCTCTTGTTTTAACAGTACGTTGACAGTCGCGGGTTGTAGGATATCACATCGGTGGGAAAACGTCTAATGTGCAGAAGAGGTCTCATCTGTTTTAAAAACACTCTCTTCAAAAACATTCCACTCTTGGCGACTTACGTCGTATCTCAAGGTTATATATCGTTGTTCTCGTTGAAAATGACTTTACCAAAACATAGAATCTTGTTCAACAAAACGTTTACAAGAACCAGCTGCACCTGGAAGCAGGAAACACTTTAGAATAATGAATATTCTGCTGTCGTGGCATCGTAATTTCCTCGTACCTATTTAATCTTCACTATATTCAAGTGAAAGAAATACAATTTTTAAATAAGTACGTAAAACAGGAGATTCGATAACAACAATAAGATATTAAGCATCGCAAACAGCCTTTACTAAGTGAAGACATTCTGGAAAAATAAAGAAATCAGACAAAAATTGATAAACAGAACAAGGAGTCTTCAAGAAAACAATGATCTCTATAGCTTGTCGCTTCTCTTCCCTGTAAGAGTGGCAAGACATGGCGTTTAGGACCTTTGAGTCGCTATCTGTGGTTCGTTTATTTCCAATTCCAATCAAATAACATGTATGCATTGTCAGACGTAGGGAAGTTACGATATTATCGCCAATTCCACCGATCGGTAAAAATAAAGTACATCAAACAGTCGGTGGTGAACGATTTTGAAGAATTGCCTTAACTCTTTTCCGTCACTAGTAAGTTGCAGATGATAACTCGCATATCCATGCAATAGTTCTAACCGCTATTTAAAACAAAAGGTTAAAGAACGAAACATATAGGTTGATTAGCTGTCACAGCTTGAATAGTTGTTCTCAACAAACACTGACGGAGTCGTGATCTTTAAACATTACCTGTACAACTAAGAAGGTACGTTACCTAAACTTAAAATAAGGTCGCGTGAATCGACGTTTCACACTCTTCACGCATTTGAAATAGAAAAAAAACTCATGAACCCTTTCCATGGAATTGGAGTTCTAAATTGCTGGTCAGATTCTTCGTCGAACGTTATACGATTACACGAAGGCCTATTGAAAACGTGAAATTTCGCAGCCGTGCACGCATTATATCCAAAACCAATAGCGATTCTTTTCGGTTTATTAAACAACATTTATACGAATTTCGGAAGGTGGTTACAAGTATAGGAAAAAGTGTGTAAATCCTGTGACATCTCACAGCTGTCTCACGCTCTAACACTGAATTTATGATGAAAATTTCGTTCCACGTTCTTACCAACTGAATTAAAAGGAAACAAACGATTTAAATAATAAATATGTGCCTGCCAGGGATCGAACCTGGGACCTTCCGCGTGTTAAGCGGATGTGATAACCACTACACCACAAGCACGTCACTTCCTGTTTTTTCCTTTTTACTGTTTTCAAAATTAATCATCAACGTTTCAAAATATCTCATTTCGCAAACTAAACAAACACAAATATAATGACAGCTTTACATATAACCGTAAATAAAATAACACTCTTCCTTGTCTACCAAAGCCAAAAGTAATTTGATAATGTGCTAACGTGTCTTCAAACGACATCATCGAGCCTACAGTATTCAACGTTTTCACCCCTCGCTCAATTGCCTTTAAACGTGCAATTTAATTTACTCATTCTTTTCTCTTTCTAGCAGAAACTGAACAGAAGAATTTCATAACTTTAATTTTTTTATCACAATTATTACACGAAAACGTAATAAGCGATTTAATACGTCTTTTAAATCCTTCAATATGCTTATGGATCCTCCGAAAAATATTTCATATTTCTTATCTTGCGACCAATTAGATGATCGCACTCTGGCTGATGTCTCGTTCTCGCACACAACTTCTTCAAGGTGTTCAATACGACAAAGTTTCATGGTGACTTTCAAGCTCCTAAAATGATAATTTTGTAAAGGCCCTCTTTTTTTAACAGTACGTTGACAGTCGCGGGTTGTAGGATATCACATCGGTGGGAAAACGTCTAACGTGCAGAAGAGGTCTCATCTGTTTTGAAAACACTGTCTTCAAAAACATTCCACTCTTGGCGACTTACGTAGTATCTCAAGGTTATATATCGTTGTTCTCGTTGAAAATGGCTTTATCAAAACATAGAATCTTGTTCAACAAAAACGTTTACAAGAACCAGCTGCACCTGGAAGCAGGAAACACTTCAGAATAATGAATATTCTGCTGTCGTGGCATCGTAATTTCCTCGTACCTATTTAATCTTCACTATATTCAAGTGAAAGAAATACAATTTTAAATAAGTACGTAAAACAGGAGATTCGATAACAACAATAAGATATTAAGCATCGCAAAAGCCTTTACTAAGTGAAGACATTCTGGAAAAATAAAGAAATCAGACAAAAATTGATAAACAGAACAAGGAGTCTTCAAGAAAACAATGATCTCTATAGGCGGTCGTTTCTCTTCCTTGTAAAAGTGGCAAGACATGGCGTTTAGGACCTTTGAGTCGCTATCTGTGGTTCGTTTATTTCCAATTCCAATCAAATAACATGTATGCATTGTCAGACGTAGGGGAAGTTACGATATTATCGCCAATTCCACCGATCGGTAAAAATAAAGTACATCAAACAGTCGGTGGTGAACGATTTTGAAGAATTGCCTTAACTCTTTTCCGTCACTAGTAAGTTGCAGATGATAACTCGCATATCCATGCAATAGTTCTAACCGCTATTTAAAACAAAAGGTTAAAGAACGAAACATATAGGTTGATTAGCTGTCACAGCTTGAATAGTTGTTCTCAACAAACACTGACGGAGTCGTGATCTTTAAACATTACCTGTACAACTAAGAAGGTACGTTACCTAAACTTAAAATAAGGTCGCGTGAATCGACGTTTCACACTCTTTACGCATTTGAAATAGAAAAAAAAACTCATGAACCCTTTCCATGGAATTGGAGTTCTAAATTGCTGGTCAGATTCTTCGTCGAACGTTATATGATTACACGAAGGCCTATTGAAAACGTGAAATTTCGCAGCCGTGCACGCATTATATCCAAAATCAATAGCGATTCTTTTTCGGTTTATTAAACAACATTTATACGAATTTCGGAAGGTGGTTACAAGTATAGGAAAAAAAGGGTGTAAACCCTTTGACATCTCACAGCTGTCTCACGCTCTAACACTGAATTTATGATGAAAATTTCGTTCCACGTTCTTATCAACTGAATAAAAAGGAAACAAACGATTTAAATAATAAATATGTGCCTGCCAGGAGTCGAACCTGGGACCTTCCGCGTGTAAAGCGGATGTGATAACCACTACACCACAAGCACGTCGCTTCCTGTTTTCTTCCTTTTACTGTTTTCAAAATTAATCATCAACGTTTCAAAATATCTCATTTCGCAAACTATACAAACACAAATATAATGACAGCTTTACATATAACCGTAAATAAAATAACACTCTTCCTTGTCTACCAAAGCCAAAAGTAATTTGATAATGTGCTAAGGTGTCTTCAAACGACATCATCGAGCCTACAGTATTCAACGTTTTCACCCCTCGCTCAATTGCCTTTAAACGTGCAATTTAATTTACTCATTCTTTTCTCTTTCTAGCAGAAACTGAACAGAAGAATTTCATAACTTTAATTTTTTATCACAATTATTACACGAAAACGTAATAAGCGATTTAATACGTCTTTTAAATCCTTCAATATGCTTATGGATCCTCCGAAAAATATTTCATATTTCTTATCTTGCGACCAATTAGATGATCGCACTCTGGCTGATGTCTCGTTCTCGCACACAACTTCTTCAAGGTGTTCAATACGACAAAGTTTCATGGTGACTTTCAAGCTCCTAAAATAATAATTTTGTAAAGGCCCTCTTGTTTTAACAGTACGTTGACAGTCGCGGGTTGTAGGATATCACATCGGTGGGAAAACGTCTAATGTGCAGAAGAGGTCTCATCTGTTTTGAAAACACTCTCTTCAAAAACCATCTACTCTTGGCGACTAACGTCGTCTCTCAAGGTTATATATCGTTGTTCTCGTTGAAAATGACTTTACCAAAACATAGAATCTTGTTCAACAAAAACGTTTACAAGAACCAGCTGCACCTGGAAGCAGGAAACACTTCAGAATAATGAATATTCTGCTGTCGTGGCATCGTAATTTCCTCGTACCTATTTAATCTTCACTATATTCAAGTGAAAGAAATACAATTTTAAATAAGTACGTAAAACAGGAGATTCGATAACAACAATAAGATATTAAGCATCGCAAATAGCCTTTACTAAGTGAAGACATTCTGGAAAAATAAAGAAATCAGACAAAAATTGATAAACAGAACAAGGAGTCTTCAAGAAAACAATGATCTCTATAGGCGGTCGTTTCTCTTCCTTGTAAAAGTGGCAAGACATGGCGTTTAGGACCTTTGAGTCGCTATCTGTGGTTCGTTTATTTCCAATTCCAATCAAATAACATGTATGCATTGTCAGACGTAGGGGAAGTTACGATATTATCGCCAATTCCACCGATCGGTAAAAATAAAGTACATCAAACAGTCGGTGGTGAACGATTTTGAAGAATTGCCTTAACTCTTTTCCGTCACTAGTAAGTTGCAGATGATAACTCGCATATCCATGCAATAGTTCTAACCGCTATTTAAAACAAAAGGTTAAAGAACGAAACATATAGGTTGATTAGCTGTCACAGCTTGAATAGTTGTTCTCAACAAACACTGACGGAGTCGTGATCTTTAAACATTACCTGTACAACTAAGAAGGTACGTTACCTAAACTTAAAATAAGGTCGCGTGAATCGACGTTTCACACTCTTCACGCATTTGAAATAGAAAAAAAAACTCATGAACCCTTTCCATGGAATTGGAGTTCTAAATTGCTGGTCAGATTCTTCGTCGAACGTTATACGATTACACGAAGGCCTATTGAAAACGTGAAATTTCGCAGCCGTGCACGCATTATATCCAAAACCAATAGCGATTCTTTTCGGTTTATTAAACAACATTTATACGAATTTCGGAAGGTGGTTACAAGTATAGGAAAAAAGTGTGTAAATCCTGTGACATCTCACAGCCGTCTCACGCTCTAACACTGAATTTATGATGAAAATTTCGTTCCACGTTCTTACCAACTGAATTAAAAGGAAACAAACGATTTAAATAATAAATATGTGCCTGCCAGGGATCGAACCTGGGACCTTCCGCGTGTTAAGCGGATGTGATAACCACTACACCACAAGCACGTCACTTCCTGTTTTCTTCCTTTTACTGTTTTCAAAATTAATCATCAACGTTTCAAAATATCTCATTTCGCAAACTAAACAAACACAAATATAATGACAGCTTTACATATAACCGTAAATAAAATAACACTCTTCCTTGTCTACCAAAGCCAAAAGTAATTTGATAATGTGCTAACGTGTCTTCAAACGACATCCTCGAGCCTACAGTATTCAACCTTTTCACACCTCGCTCAATTGCCCTTAAACGTGCAATTTAATTTACTCATTCTTTTCTCTTTCTAGCAGAAACTGAACAGAAGAATTTCATAACTTTAATTTTTTATCACAATTATTACACGAAAACGTAATAAGCGATTTAATACGTCTTTTAAATCCTTCAATATGCTTATGGATCCTCCGAAAAATATTTCATATTTCTTATCTTGCGACCAATTAGATGATCGCACTCTGGCTGATGTCTCGTTCTCGCACACAACTTCTTCAAGGTGTTCAATACGACAAAGTTTCATGGTGACTTTCAAGCTCCTAAAATGATAATTTTGTAAAGGCCCTCTTGTTTTAACAGTACGTTGACAGTCGCGGGTTGTAGGATATCACATCGGTGGGAAAACGTCTAATGTGCAGAAGAGGTCTCATCTGTTTTGAAAACACTCTCTTCAAAACCATTCTACTCTTGGCGACTAACGTCGTCTCTCAAGGTTATATATCGTTGTTCTCGTTGAAAATGACTTTACCAAAACATAGAATCTTGTTCAACAAAAACGTTTACAAGAACCAGCTGCACCTGGAAGCAGGAAACACTTCAGAATAATGAATATTCTGCTGTCGTGGCATCGTAATTTCCTCGTACCTATTTAATCTTCACTATATTCAAGTGAAAGAAATACAATTTTAAATAAGTACGTAAAACAGGAGATTCGATAACAACAATAAGATATTAAGCATCGCAAAAGCCTTTACTAAGTGAAGACATTCTGGAAAAATAAAGAAATCAGACAAAAATTGATAAACAGAACAAGGAGTCTTCAAGAAAACAATGATCTCTATAGGCGGTCGCTTCTCTTCCCTGTAAGAGTGGCAAGACATGGCGTTTAGGACCTTTGAGTCGCTATCTGTGGTTCGTTTATTTCCAATTCCAATCAAATAACATGTATGCATTGTCAGACGTAGGGAAGTTACGATATTATCGCCAATTCCACCGATCGGTAAAAATAAAGTACATCAAACAGTCGGTGGTGAACGATTTTGAAGAATTGCCTTAACTCTTTTCCGTCACTAGTAAGTTGCAGATGATAACTCGCATATCCATGCAATAGTTCTAACCGCTATTTAAAACAAAAGGTTAAAGAACGAAACATATAGGTTGATTAGCTGTCACAGCTTGAATAGTTGTTCTCAACAAACACTGACGGAGTCGTGATCTTTAAACATTACCTGTACAACTAAGAAGGTACGTTACCTAAACTTAAAATAAGGTCGCGTGAATCGACGTTTCACACTCTTTACGCATTTGAAAATAGAAAAAAAAAACTCATGAACCCTTTCCATGGAATTGGAGTTCTAAATTGCTGGTCAGATTCTTCGTCGAACGTTATACGATTACACGAAGGCCTATTGAAAACGTGAAATTTCGCAGCCGTGCACGCATTATATCCAAAACCAATAGCGATTCTTTTCGGTTTATTAAACAACATTTATACGAATTTTGGAAGGTGGTTACAAGTATAAGAAAAAAGTGTGTAAATCCTGTGACATCTCACAGCTGTCTCACGCTCTAACACTGAATTTATGACGAAAATTTCGTTCCACGTTCTTACCAACTGAATTAAAGGAAACAAACGATTTAAATAATAAATATGTGCCTGCCAGGGATCGAACCTGGGACCTTCCGCGTGTTAAGCGGATGTGATAACCACTACACCACAAGCACGTCATTCCTGTTTTCTTCCTTTTACTGTTTTCAAAATTAATCATTAACGTTTCAAAATATCTCATTTCGCAAACTAAACAAACACAAATATAATGACAGCTTTACATATAATCGTAAATAAAATAACACTCTTCCTTGTCTACCAAAGCCAAAAGTAATTTGATAATGTGCTAACGTGTCTTCAAACGACATCATCGAGCCTACAGTATTCAACCTTTTCACACCTCGCTCAATTGCCCTTAAACGTGCAATTTAATTTACTCATTCTTTTCTCTTTCTAGCAGAAACTGAACAGAAGAATTTCATAACTTTAATTTTTTTATCACAATTATTACACGAAAACGTAATAAGCGATTTAATACGTCTTTTAAATCCTTCAATATGCTTATGGATCCTCCGAAAAATATTTCATATTTCTTATCTTGCGACCAATTAGATGATCGCACTCTGGCTGATGTCTCGTTCTCGCACACAACTTCTTCAAGGTGTTCAATACGACAAAGTTTCATGGTGACTTTCAAGCTCCTAAAATGATAATTTTGTAAAGGCCCTCTTGTTTTAACAGTACGTTGACAGTCGCGGGTTGTAGGATATCACATCGGTGGGAAAACGTCTAATGTGCAGAAGAGGTCTCATCTGTTTTGAAAACACTCTCTTCAAAAACATTCCACTCTTGGCGACTAACGCCGTCTCTCAAGGTTATATATCGTTGTTCTCGTTGAAAATGATTTTACCAAAACATAGAATCTTGTTCAACAAAAACGTTTACAAGAACCAGCTGCACCTGGAAGCAGGAAACACTTCAGAATAATGAATATTCTGCTGTCGTGGCATCGTAATTTCCTCGTACCTATTTAATCTTCACTATATTCAAGTGAAAGAAATACAATTTTAAATAAGTACGTAAAACAGGAGATTCGATAACAACAATAAGATATTAAGCATCGCAAACAGCCTTTACTAAGTGAAGACATTCTGGAAAAATAAAGAAATCAGACAAAATTGATAAACAGAACAAGGAGTCTTCAAGAAAACAATGATCTCTATAGGCGGTCGCTTCTCTTCCCTGTAAGAGTGGCAAGACATGGCGTTTAGGACCTTTGAGTCGCTATCTGTGGTTCGTTTATTTCCAATTCCAATCAAATAACATGTATGCATTGTCAGACGTAGGGAAGTTACGATATTATCGCCAATTCCACCGATCGGTAAAAATAAAGTACATCAAACAGTCGGTGGTGAACGATTTTGAAGAATTGCCTTAACTCTTTTCCGTCACTAGTAAGTTGCAGATGATAACTCGCATATCCATGCAATAGTTCTAACCGCTATTTAAAACAAAAGGTTAAAGAACGAAACATATAGGTTGATTAGCTGTCACAGCTTGAATAGTTGTTCTCAACAAACACTGACGGAGTCGTGATCTTTAAACATTACCTGTACAACTAAGAAGGTACGTTACCTAAACTTAAAATAAGGTCGCGTGAATCGACGTTTCACACTCTTCACGCATTTGAAATAGAAAAAAAACTCATGAACCCTTTCCATGGAATTGGAGTTCTAAATTGCTGGTCAGATTCTTCGTCGAACGTTATACGATTACACGAAGGCCTATTGAAAACGTGAAATTTCGCAGCCGTGCACGCATTATATCCAAAACCAATAGCGATTCTTTTTCGGTTTATTAAACAACATTTATACGAATTTCGGAAGGTGGTTACAAGTATAGGAAAAAAGTGTGTAAATCCTGTGACATCTCACAGCCGTCTCACGCTCTAACACTGAATTTATGATGAAAATTTCGTTCCACGTTCTTACCAACTGAATTAAAAGGAAACAAACGATTTAAATAATAAATATGTGCCTGCCAGGGATCGAACCTGGGACCTTCCGCGTGTTAAGCGGATGTGATAACCACTACACCACAAGCACGTCACTTCCTGTTTTCTTCCTTTTACTGTTTTCAAAATTAATCATCAACGTTTCAAAATATCTCATTTCGCAAACTAAACAAACACAAATATAATGACAGCTTTACATATAACCGTAAATAAAATAACACTCTTCCTTGTCTACCAAAGCCAAAAGTAATTTGATAATGTGCTAACGTGTCTTCAAACGACATCCTCGAGCCTACAGTATTCAACCTTTTCACACCTCGCTCAATTGCCCTTAAACGTGCAATTTAATTTACTCATTCTTTTCTCTTTCTAGCAGAAACTGAACAGAAGAATTTCATAACTTTAATTTTTTTATCACAATTATTACACGAAAACGTAATAAGCGATTTAATACGTCTTTTAAATCCTTCAATATGCTTATGGATCCTCCGAAAAATATTTCATATTTCTTATCTTGCGACCAATTAGATGATCGCACTCTGGCTGATGTCTCGTTCTCGCACACAACTTCTTCAAGGTGTTCAATACGACAAAGTTTCATGGTGACTTTCAAGCTCCTAAAATGATAATTTTGTAAAGGCCCTCTTGTTTTAACAGTACGTTGACAGTCGCGGGTTGTAGGATATCACATCGGTGGGAAAACGTCTAATGTGCAGAAGAGGTCTCATCTGTTTTGAAAACACTCTCTTCAAAACCATCTACTCTTGGCGACTAACGTCGTCTCTCAAGGTTATATATCGTTGTTCTCGTTGAAAATGACTTTACCAAAACATAGAATCTTGTTCAACAAAAACGTTTACAAGAACCAGCTGCACCTGGAAGCAGGAAACACTTCAGAATAATGAATATTCTGCTGTCGTGGCATCGTAATTTCCTCGTACCTATTTAATCTTCACTATATTCAAGTGAAAGAAATACAATTTTTAAATAAGTACGTAAAACAGGAGATTCGATAACAACAATAAGATATTAAGCATCGCAAAAGCCTTTACTAAGTGAAGACATTCTGGAAAAATAAAGAAATCAGACAAAATTGATAAACAGAACAAGGAGTCTTCAAGAAAACAATGATCTCTATAGGCGGTCGCTTCTCTTCCCTGTAAGAGTGGCAAGACATGGCGTTTAGGACCTTTGAGTCGCTATCTGTGGTTCGTTTATTTCCAATTCCAATCAAATAACATGTATGCATTGTCAGACGTAGGGGAAGTTACGATATTATCGCCAATTCCACCGATCGGTAAAAATAAAGTACATCAAACAGTCGGTGGTGAACGATTTTGAAGAATTGCCTTAACTCTTTTCCGTCACTAGTAAGTTGCAGATGATAACTCGCATATCCATGCAATAGTTCTAACCGCTATTTAAAACAAAAGGTTAAAGAACGAAACATATAGGTTGATTAGCTGTCACAGCTTGAATAGTTGTTCTCAACAAACACTGACGGAGTCGTGATCTTTAAACATTACCTGTACAACTAAGAAGGTACGTTACCTAAACTTAAAATAAGGTCGCGTGAATCGACGTTTCACACTCTTCACGCATTTGAAATAGAAAAAAAACTCATGAACCCTTTCCATGGAATTGGAGTTCTAAATTGCTGGTCAGATTCTTCGTCGAACGTTATACGATTACACGAAGGCCTATTGAAAACGTGAAATTTCGTAGCCGTGCACGCATTATATCCAAAACAAATAGCGATTCTTTTTCGGTTTATTAAACAACATTTATACGAATTTCGGAAGGTGGTTACAAGTATAGGAAAAAAGTGTGTAAATCCTGTGACATCTCACAGCCGTCTCACGCTCAAACACTGAATTTATGATGAAAATTTCGTTCCACGTTCTGACCAACTGAATTAAAAGGAAACAAACGATTTAAATAATAAATATGTGCCTGCCAGGGATCGAACCTGGGACCTTCCGCGTGTTAAGCGGATGTGATAACCACTACACCACAAGCACGTCACTTCCTGTTTTTTTCCTTTTTACTGTTTTCAAAATTAATCATCAACGTTTCAAAATATCTCATTTCGCAAACTATACAAACACAAATATAATGACAGCTTTACATATAACCGTAAATAAAATAACACTCTTCCTTGTCTACCAAAGCCAAGAGTAATTTGATAATGTGCTAACGTGTCTTCAAACGACATCCTCGAGCCTACAGTATTCAACGTTTTCACACCTCGCTCAATTGCCCTTAAACGTGCAATTTAATTTACTCATTCTTTTCTCTTTCTAGCAGAAACTGAACAGAAGAATTTCATAACTTTAATTTTTTTATCACAATTATTACACGAAAACGTAATAAGCGATTTAATACGTCTTTTAAATCCTTCAATATGCTTATGGATCCTCCGAAAAATATTTCATATTTCTTATCTTGCGACCAATTAGATGATCGCACTCTGGCTGATGTCTCGTTCTCGCACACAACTTCTTCAAGGTGTTCAATACGACAAAGTTTCATGGTGACTTTCAAGCTCCTAAAATGATAATTTTGTAAAGGCCCTCTTGTTTTAACAGTACGTTGACAGTCGCGGGTTGTAGGATATCACATCGGTGGGAAAACGTCTAATGTGCAGAAGAGGTCTCATCTGTTTTGAAAACACTCTCTTCAAAACCATCTACTCTTGGCGACTAACGTCGTCTCTCAAGGTTATATATCGTTGTTCTCGTTGAAAATGACTTTACCAAAACATAGAATCTTGTTCAACAAAAACGTTTACAAGAACCAGCTGCACCTGGAAGCAGGAAACACTTCAGAATAATGAATATTCTGCTGTCGTGGCATCGTAATTTCCTCGTACCTATTTAATCTTCACTATATTCAAGTGAAAGAAATACAATTTTAAATAAGTACGTAAAACAGGAGATTCGATAACAACAATAAGATATTAAGCATCGCAAACAGCCTTTACTAAGTGAAGACATTCTGGAAAAATAAAGAAATCAGACAAAAATTGATAAACAGAACAAGGAGTCTTCAAGAAAACAATGATCTCTATAGGCGGTCGCTTCTCTTCCCTGTAAGAGTGGCAAGACATGGCGTTTAGGACCTTTGAGTCGCTATCTGTGGTTCGTTTATTTCCAATTCCAATCAAATAACATGTATGCATTGTCAGACGTAGGGAAGTTACGATATTATCGCCAATTCCACCGATCGGTAAAAATAAAGTACATCAAACAGTCGGTGGTGAACGATTTTGAAGAATTGCCTTAACTCTTTTCCGTCACTAGTAAGTTGCAGATGATAACTCGCATATCCATGCAATAGTTCTAACCGCTATTTAAAACAAAAGGTTAAAGAACGAAACATATAGGTTGATTAGCTGTCACAGCTTGAATAGTTGTTCTCAACAAACACTGACGGAGTCGTGATCTTTAAACATTACCTGTACAACTAAGAAGGTACGTTACCTAAACTTAAAATAAGGTCGCGTGAATCGACGTTTCACACTCTTCACGCATTTGAAATAGAAAAAAAAACTCATGAACCCTTTCCATGGAATTGGAGTTCTAAATTGCTGGTCAGATTCTTCGTCGAACGTTATACGATTACACGAAGGCCTATTGAAAACGTGAAATTTCGCAGCCGTGCACGCATTATATCCAAAACCAATAGCGATTCTTTTCGGTTTATTTAACAACATTTATACGAATTTCGGAAGGTGGTTACAAGTATAGGAAAAAGTGTGTAAATCCTGTGACATCTCACAGCCGTCTCACGCTCTAACACTGAATTTATGATGAAAATTTCGTTCCACGTTCTTACCAACTGAATTAAAAGGAAACAAACGATTTAAATAATAAATATGTGCCTGCCAGGGATCGAACCTGGGACCTTCCGCGTGTTAAGCGGATGTGATAACCACTACACCACAAGCACGTCACTTCCTGTTTTTTTCCTTTTTACTGTTTTCAAAATTAATCATCAACGTTTCAAAATATCTCATTTCGCAAACTATACAAACACAAATATAATGACAGCTTTACATATAACCGTAAATAAAATAACACTCTTCCTTGTCTACCAAAGCCAAAAGTAATTTGATATTATGCAAACGTGTCTTCAAACGACATCATCGAACCTACAGTATTCAAAGTTTTCACACCTCGCTCAATTGCCCTTAAACGTGCAATTTAATTTACTCATTCTTTTCTCTTTCTAGCAGAAACTGAACAGAAGAATTTCATAACTTTAATTTTTTTATCACAATTATTACACGAAAACGTAATAAGCGATTTAATACGTCTTTTAAATCCTTCAATATGCTTATGGATCCTCCGAAAAATATTTCATATTTCTTATCTTGCGACCAATTAGATGATCGCACTCTGGCTGATGTCTCGTTCTCGCACACAACTTCTTCAAGGTGTTCAATACGACAAAGTTTCATGGTGACTTTCAAGCTCCTAAAATGATAATTTTGTAAAGGCCCTCTTGTTTTAACAGTACGTTGACAGTCGCGGGTTGTAGGATATCACATCGGTGGGAAAACGTCTAATGTGCAGAAGAGGTCTCATCTGTTTTGAAAACACTCTCTTCAAAACCATCTACTCTTGGCGACTAACGTCGTCTCTCAAGGTTATATATCGTTGTTCTCGTTGAAAATGACTTTACCAAAACATAGAATCTTGTTCAACAAAAACGTTTACAAGAACCAGCTGCACCTGGAAGCAGGAAACACTTCAGAATAATGAATATTCTGCTGTCGTGGCATCGTAATTTCCTCGTACCTATTTAATCTTCACTATATTCAAGTGAAAGAAATACAATTTTAAATAAGTACGTAAAACAGGAGATTCGATAACAACAATAAGATATTAAGCATCGCAAAAGCCTTTACTAAGTGAAGACATTCTGGAAAAATAAAGAAATCAGACAAAAATTGATAAACAGAACAAGGAGTCTTCAAGAAAACAATGATCTCTATAGCTTGTCGCTTCTCTTCCCTGTAAGAGTGGCAAGACATGGCGTTTAGGACCTTTGAGTCGCTATCTGTGGTTCGTTTATTTCCAATTCCAATCAAATAACATGTATGCATTGTCAGACGTAGGGGAAGTTACGATATTATCGCCAATTCCACCGATCGGTAAAAATAAAGTACATCAAACAGTCGGTGGTGAACGATTTTGAAGAATTGCCTTAACTCTTTTCCGTCACTAGTAAGTTGCAGATGATAACTCGCATATCCATGCAATAGTTCTAACCGCTATTTAAAACAAAAGGTTAAAGAACGAAACATATAGGTTGATTAGCTGTCACAGCTTGAATAGTTGTTCTCAACAAACACTGACGGAGTCGTGATCTTTAAACATTACCTGTACAACTAAGAAGGTACGTTACCTAAACTTAAAATAAGGTCGCGTGAATCGACGTTTCACACTCTTCACGCATTTGAAATAGAAAAAAAACCATCATGAACCCTTTCCATGGAACAGGAGTTCTAAATTGCTGGTCAGATTCTTCGTCGAACGTTATACGATTACACGAAGGCCTATTGAAAACGTGAAATTTCGCAGCCGTGCACGCATTATATCCAAAACCAATAGCGATTCTTTTTCGGTTTATTAAACAACATTTATACGAATTTCGGAAGGTGGTTACAAGTATAGGAAAAAAGTGTGTAAATCCTGTGACATCTCACAGCCGTCTCACTCTCTCACACTGAATTTATGATGAAAATTTCGTTCCACGTTCTTACCAACTGAATTAAAGGAAACAAACGATTTAAATAATAAATATGTGCCTGCCAGGGATCGAACCTGGGACCTTCCGCGTGTTAAGCGGATGTTTTTTTTTTTTTTTTTCTCTTTATTTATCCCACCTCAACGAGGGGGTATACACAGAAATACAACAAATAAAACACAAGTTAATGAATTAGCATGTAACAATAACTCTATAGATTACCATGCTGAAAATTACCACAAAGTTAATAAAATTAAGGAAAAAGAAATAAAAGAGGTAATTGGAACAGCAGGTAATCCAACAAACATTATAATGAACATTAACAAACAAGAAATCAATGGATCTTTCATTGGTAACAAAAATATAATGAAATAACAACTTATCTTAACAACGTACACAAGAAATAACCTTGGGCACCTTGGGTTACCAAGCTACCAACATAAGAATACACAGAATAAAAAACATTTAATGAGTTATGTAACAAAGATCTATGATAATGAAGATATATATGTCTCCGTACACGCACTTTAAACATGGAAATTAAATGAATGACGCGATTTCGTGCCAAAGAAACTGAACGAGCAGAACATATAACCTGACGTGCCAAACTTGTAATTAAACGGAATATGTTCCAGCATCTCCTGGGTAACGAAGGATGAGATCCCACTAAGAGGCATCTCCTCCATACCCAGTTTGATATGGGACATCCAAAATAAAATGCCAATAATTTATATACATATGACCACAAGGGCTGTACAAAAGGACATTGGAAAACAGATGGTCTATGGTTTCCGGCGCCTGGGAACAGAAAGTGCACAACCCTGTGGGATGTCTGTCCATATGTATCAGCTTGACATTAGTGGTAATCGCCCGCAACCAGAGTAAATAATCCACATCACAAACAAAAAAACCCACAAAAGAAGAATAAGCGTTTTACGAATGCGTTTCCAGTCTCCAGGAGGAACAATATCCCCAGTAGAATGGAGCAGGGAAATTAGTAGCGAGTGAAAACTGTAAATATCCCACCAGTTGCCTCACAGATAAACCTTGAAAATGAACTCGATTATCGGAGTGGTCCAGAAAATATAAATCCACAACACATGTGGACGACGGAAGAGGAGCCGGCTGGGTGGACAAAATCGGCAACCAGTCCACAGGCAACGCCTCCTTGATAATATGAAAATGTGAAAAATTGTGCGGGCATTGGCCAACGGGTCAGCGTCCGTACACATTTCAATCACTGCCCCACCGGAAGAAAAGCAGGGAGCACCTCGTACATTAAATGGCGGACCTGAACCAAACCTGCGTTAATAAATTCAGGAAAATGAAATGTTCGGTGGCGAACATCAACAATAGCCGGATTGAAAAACAAAGGTTCATCAAAATATTGTGGGGAAAGAGGAGCTGGGACAATCCCTTTATCCCCAAGAAGAACCTTCCAGGCATGAAACATTTCCTGAATATAGAAAGGTAACGATTTCACAAAACGTGGCAAAATACGGCATTGAAGAATCCGAAAGCCCAAAGAGAGATTACCATAACAAGAAAAAATCCAGAAAGAAGTTGTCGCAAGGTGGAAGGACAAGAAGCATCCAAACAACGCTGCAACAACTTCAAACGGAATGCGAGTTTACGAGTGTTAACATCAACCAAGTTGATACCTCCACAATCATAACTCCGGATCAGAATACCGTATGCCACTTTATGTATACCTCCCCGCCAAATAAAATCCAGTATACATTTGCGAAATCGAGCCTCAAACTGTCTTGGCAACGGGAGTATATTCAACGGGTACCATAACACCGATGCCACCAAGGAGTTCACCACAAGAGATTTACCCTTTAGCGACAAAGAACGAAATCGCCACGACACCAAGACACGAGATACCCTGCGCAATACACCCTGCCACGTATCTTGCAGCATGACATCGAAATTAGAGTGGAAAACTATTCCCAAAATCCGAATAGGATCCTGGGAAATTCTCAACTCACCAAGGACGAAGTCTGCAGAAGAGGCCAAACACCCAACCCACAAACCCTGACTCTTGGTCCAGTTGATCTTCCCACCAGTAGCTTTGCCAAAAGTTCGGCAGACATCCAACACATGCGGCAAAGATTCGGCGTCTCGTAAGGTTAAGGTGGTATCATCAGCATGCTGATAAGTAAGTGAAGGCGTGGTGAGTAACACATCACCACCAATACCAGTAATATGTACATTATGGACTAACATATTTCGTAACGGTTCGACACTGAGAACGTAAAGTAGAGCAGACATTGGGCATCCTTGACGAATACCCCGAGTTACAGCAAAATCATTAGTGAGAAATCCATTAAACTTTACACAACTAGAAATAGAAGTATAGCAAAGACGAACCCAATGAACAAAAGTAGAACCAAAACCCATACGCAGAAGAAGTTGAAATAGATAGTCATAGGCCACCCGATCAAAGGCTTGCATCTGATCGAGCTTCAAAAAGATTCCACCCTGGCCGGTACGTGCTAAAGATTGCAATAGCAAAACGAGTGTTAACGGAGTATCAGCAACGTCCCGTCCAGGTATACACCCGGATTGGTCATCTGAAACTAAACTGGAGATCACAGACGAAAGGCGACGAGCCAGCACTTTGGCCAAAAGCTTATAGTCAGTACAAAGCAATGTCAAAGGCCGGCTGTTAGCCGCCAACCGTCGATCCCCGCCTTTCGGGATAGGAACAATTACCCCAGAACACATTGTACGGAGCAACTGTGGAGAGTGGAACAGTTGAGACAAGACAGATAAAAAGTCGTCAACAAAAGAGGGAGAAAATATTTGTAAAATTCGGAGGTAAAACCATCCAAACCAGGAGATTTGCCCAGCGGTAAACTGTCTAAAGCAGCGATAACTTCCGGAACCGTGAATGGAGCATCACAAATATTAGCTTGTTCACTGGAAAGAGTTCGATCAACAAATGAGAGAACTAAATCTATGTCTGCCTGCAGAACGATATCCTTAGAGTACAGTGCGGAATAATACTGATGTAAAACAGCAGCGATATCTTCCACACCGGACACCTCCACACCCTATCAGTGAGCATGGATCGAAACTCAATTCTGCTTTGACGGACCTTTTCCATACGAAGAAAGTAAGACGTAGATCTCTCACCCTCCTCAAACCAACGAATATGAGATCGAAATCTCGCCCCCTCTATGGTATCGTGATCCAAAGTCTCCAATGCATCTTCAAGTTCATACAATTTGACCTTAGACCTACCAGGGAAACGGGACAGTTTTCGAAGCTCACGATTGATGGACGACTCAAGCTGACATTTGCGAGAACGGGATGCCCGCGCACGAAGAATCGAATAACGCTCGGTAAGTAAACGGAACGCGCATTTCAATTGTTCATACCACTTAATTTTATCAGTCCCATAGACTGACCAACTACGACTTCTGGCGATCAACAGCTTAATGGCTTTCACATATTCGGCATCCCTCAATAACTGGTTATTGAAGTGCCAGAAATTAGGACCTCTGACAACGGGTCGCAGAGTAAGGTCGAAGCCCAATAAAGCGTGATCTGTAGCAGGAAACCACAACGTACGGAAACGTTGGACAGTCCCCTGCAAGGTAGAAGAAAGCAAAACCCTGTCAATACGAGACGACATCATCTCACCATTAACAAAACGCTTCCATGTGAAACCAGGTGTAGTCGGCGATATGAGTGAATGCGCATCAAGCAAATCAAACCTATTAAGAAACTGGACAAAAGCCGAACGGCTGGCGTCACGGTAGAAACGGACCGGAAATCGATCGCGTGCCACATCCACCACACAATTAAAATCTCCCACAACAAGCAATCCCGTGCAACCATCCAAACAATACTCCAAGTTTTGGAAAAATTCCCGTCGCTCGGAGATATCGCGAGGAGCGTACACAGATGATAACAGATAAGACAAAGACTCGAAACTGAATTTGACTGTCAGAACCCTACCCACCCCATCAGAAGAAACGAATGTAACATTATCACACAAAAACTGCTGTAACAAGATGGCAACCCCTTGTCGGCCAGAAGTAGAATTATTAAAAAAAACTACACCTGGCCAAAATTTCAGAACGACATCATGAAAATCATCAGTAAAAACGTTTCCTGTAAACAAACAACATCAAAATTAGTAACAAAGTAATCCAGATAATAAGCCAGCTTACTAACATTACGCAACCCATTACAATTCAAAACTCCCACCCTTAGTAAATGTACCATGCTAAAGAGAAAGTAAAGGTACAAGAATTGAAAGGAAACTGTCACAAACACAAAAATAACAAAAATAAATGTAAAGATCTAAGCAAATATGCACAAAGTACAAATAACAATAAATGACAGTCTTACACGAACTGAAACAAACAAACTGTCACAAAAAACACATTTAAGGCTGCGACACCGCCTTCGCCTTCGCCCGAGATATCCGTAGTATTGGCACGTCCGACACCCGTTTTCGTCCACTGCCCTTCTTAGAAGTGTCACCAGGAGACATTGCCACCACACTAGCATACCTCCAACGACGAGGAAGAGGCACCTCCACATCGCCGGCGGTACTCACACCACTAACCGGAAGTGGCGGGAAGTGACGATCAAAATTGCGTCCTGCAGCAGGGGGGTGACTACTTGCACGTTCCCTGGCCCCACCAGAAACCGTCGATCGTCGGGCAGAAACATCGTCCACCACCCGATGGGTAGCTGCAGCCTCCTTTGAAAGGGGAACCTCCGAATCAACGCGTGGACAAACAGAAATGGTGTCAACATCATGAGGCACTGCACGAGAGGGAGCAGCCGTGTCTACTTCAGCGGCGTCACGAGAAGTAGTAGGCGTGGCCACTTCAGCGTCGTCACTAGAGGAAGTTCGAGGAACAACAAGCTTGGGACAACGTTGACGGACGTGTCCCTGCATATGACAATGTCGGCATATAAACTGGGGCAATCGCGATATAGATGATCCGCCCCAAACATAAATTACATACTTTTGACTGGCGATCATGCTTCACTTTTAACATTACCGCCTTGCCCAAAGGATCAAAACTTTCACTACGTACGGCAAAGAGATACACTTCTCACTAAAACACACACGAACATGGCGTATACCTAAGTATATGCCCTGGTCCCTCTTCCACACAATAGGGCTTTTCACTTCACAATCATAATCTTTAAGTTTATTTAGTATAATATCATCGTCGATATATTCTGGGACGTCCATAAATGACACAGTAATAGTACGTTTAGTGACACCATTAGCCGAACAGTGCACACCATTTACAATTAGACCAGCATCTATAGCCAGATCCACATCGGCGGGAAGAACAAAAGTTACCTCATATCCACCCGGGCGAGGAACTACAGCAGTGACCGAAGCAGCACCAAACGTAGAAATAACAGAATGGATAACGTCCCCATGGCTTGAATTAGTCGTTTCCACAAAAACTGTACGACGCATAACTTCCATGACCTTCTTGGTTGATGAAGACATCGTCAAACAACAGGAAAAAAAAAAAAATCTGGCAAAAAAAAAAAGAACTACACGCTCACTAAGCTTAGCTGTTAAATTTACACTAAGGCAATAAGAGCTCGAAAAACACGTCTGTACTCGATGACGAGAACCGGCGCTTTCCAATAAATAATATGTGCATGCCAGGGATCGAACCTGGGACCTTCCGCGTTTTAAGCGGATGTGATAACCACTACGCTAGAAGCACGTCACTTCCTGTTTTTTTCCTTTTTACTGTTTTCAAAATTAATCATCAAGGTTTCACAATATCTAATTTCGCAAACTAAACAAACACAAATATAATGACAGCTTTACATATAACCGTAAATAAAAAAACACTCTTCCTTGTCTACCAAAGCCAAAAGTAATTTGATAATGTGCTAACGTGTCTTCAAACGACATTCTCGAGCCTACAGTATTCAACGTTTTCACACCTCGCTCAATTGCCCTTAAACGTGCAATTTAATTTACTCATTCTTTTCTCTTTCTAGCAGAAACTGAACAGAAGAATTTCATAACTTTAATTTTTTTGATCACAATTTTAACACGAAAACGTAATAAGCGATTTAATACGTCTTTTAAATCCTTCAATATCTTTATGGAACCTCCGAAAAATATTTCATATTTCTTATCTTGTGACCAACTAGATGATCGCTCTCTGGCTGATGTTTCGTTCTCAAACACAACTTCTTCAAGGTGTTCAATACGACAAAGTTTCATGGTGACTTTCAAGCTCCTAAAATGATAATTTTGTAAAGGCGCTCTAGTTTTAACCGTACGTTGACAATCGTGGGTTGTAGGATATCACATCGGTGGGAAAACGTCTAATGTGCAGAAGACGTCTCATCTGTTTTGAAAACACTCTTTTCAAAAAACCATCTACTCTTGGCGACTAACGTCGTCTCTCAAGGTTATATATCGTTGTTCTCCTTGAAAATGACTTTGCCAAGACATAGAACCTTGTTCAACAAAAACGTTTACAAGAACCAGCTGCACCTGGAAGCAGGAAACACTTCAGAATAATGAATATTCTGCTGTCGTGGCATCGTAATTTCCTCGTACCTATTTAATCTTCACTATATTCAAGTGAAAGAAATACAATTTTTAAATAAGTACGTAAAACAGGAGATTCGATAACAACAATAAGATATTAAGCATCGCAAATAGCCTTTACTAAGTGAAGACATTCTGGAAAAATAAAGAAATCAGACAAAAATTGATAAACAGAACAAGGAGTCTTCAAGAAAACAATGATCTCCATGGGTTGTCGCTTCTCTTCCCTGTAAGAGTGGCAAGACATGGCGTTTAGGACCTTTGAGTCGCTATCTGTGGTTCGTTTATTTCCAATTCCATTCAAATAAAATGTATGCATTGTGAGACGTAGGGGAAGTTACGATATTATCGCCAATTCCACCGATCGGTAAAAATAAAGTACATCAAACAGTCGGTGGTGAACGACTTTGAAGAATTGCCTTAACTCTTTTCCGTCACTAGTAAGTTGCAGATGATAACTCGCATATCCATGCAATAGTTCTAACCGCTATTTAAAACAAAAGGTTAAAGAACGAAACATATAGGTTGATTAGCTGTCACAGCTTGAATAGTTGTTCTCAACAAACACTGACGGAGTCGTGATCTTTAAACATTACCTGTACAACTAAGAAGGTACGTTACCTAAACTTAAAATAAGGTCGCGTGAATCGACGTTTCACACTCTTCACGCATTTGAAATAGAAAAAAACCTCATGAACCCTTTCCATGGAACAGGAGTTCTAAATTGCTGGTCAGATTCTTCGTCGAACGTTATACGATTACACGAAGGCCTATTGAAAACGTGAAATTTCGCAGCCGTGCACGCATTATATCCAAAACCAATAGCGATTCTTTTTCGGTTTATTAAACAACATTTATACGAATTTCGGAAGGTGGTTACAAGTATAGGAAAAAAGTGTGTAAATCCTGTGACATCTCACAGCCGTCACACGCTCTCACACTGAATTTATGATGAAAATTTCGTTTCACGTTCTTACCAACTGATTTAAAAGGAAACAAACGATTTAAATAATAAATATGTGCCTGCCAGGGATCGAACCTGGGACCTTCCGCGTGTTAAGCGGATGTGATAACCACTACACCACAAGCACGTCACTTCCTGTTTTTTTCCTTTTTACTGTTTTCAAAATTAATCATCAACGTTTCAAAATATCTCATTTCGCAAACTAAACAAACACAAATATAATGACAGCTTTACATATAACCGTAAATAAAAAAACACTCTTCCTTGTCTACCAAAGCCAAAAGTAATTTGATAATGTGCTAACGTGTCTTCAAACGACATCCTCGAGCCTACAGTATTCAACGTTTTCACACCTCGCTCAATTGCCCTTAAACGTGCAATTTAATTTACTCATTCTTTTCTCTTTCTAGCAGAAACTGAACAGAAGAATTTCATAACTTTAATTTTTTTGATCACAATTTTAACACGAAAACGTAATAAGCGATTTAATACGTCTTTTAAATCCTTCAATATCTTTATGGAACCTCCGAAAAATATTTCATATTTCTTATCTTGTGACCAATTAGATGATCGCACTCTGGCTGATGTTTCGTTCTCAAACACAACTTCTTCAAGGTGTTCAATACGACAAAGTTTCATGGTGACTTTCAAGCTCCTAAAATGATAATTTTGTAAAGGCGCTCTAGTTTTAACCGTACGTTGACAATCGTGGGTTGTAGGATATCACATCGGTGGGAAAACGTCTAATGTGCAGAAGAGGTCTCATCTGTTTTGAAAACACTCTCTTCAAAAACCATCTACTCTTGGCGACTTACGTCGTATCTCAAGGTTATATATCGTTGTTCTCGTTGAAAATGACTTTACCAAAACATAGAATCTTGTTAAAAAAAACGTTTACAAGAACCAGCTGCACCTGGAAGCAGGAAACACTTCAGAATAATGAATATTCTGCTGTCGTGGCATCGTAATTTCCTCGTACCTATTTAATCTTCACTATATTCATGTGAAAGAAATACAATTTTTAAATAAGTACGTAAAACAGGAGATTCCATAAGAACAATAAGATATTAAGCATCGCAAACAGCCTTTACTAAGTGAAGACATTCTGGAAAAATAAAGAAATCAGACAAAAATTGATAAACAGAACAAGGAGTCTTCAAGAAAACAATGATCTCTATAGCTTGTCGCTTCTCTTCCCTGTAAGAGTGGCAAGACATGGCGTTTAAGACCTTTGAGTCGCTATCTGTGGTTCGTTTATTTCCAATTCAAATCAAATAACATGTATGTATTGTCAGACGTAGGGGAAGTTACGATATTATCGCCAATTCCACCGATCGGTAAAAATAAAGTACATCAAACAGTCGGTGGTGAACGATTTTGAAGAATTGCCTTAACTCTTTTCCGTCAATAATAAGTTGCAGATGATAACTCGCATATCCATGCAATAGTTCTAACCGCTATTTAAAACAAAAGGTTAAAGAAAGAAACATATAGGTTGATTAGCTGTCCCAGCTTGAATAGTTGTTCTCAACAAACACTGACGGAATCGTGATCTTTAAACATTACCTGTACAACTAAGAAGGTACGTTACCTAAACTTAAAATAAGGTCGCGTGAATCGACGTTTCACACTCTTCACGCATTTGAAATAGAAAGAAAACCTCATGAACCCTTTCCATGGAACAGGAGTTCTAAATTGCTGGTCAGATTCTTCGTCGAACGTTGGGCCGGCATGGCCAAGCGCGTAAGGCGTGCGACTCGTAATCCGAAGGGCGCGGGTTCGCGCCCGCGTCGCGCTAAACATGCTCGCGCTCCCAGCCGTGGGGGCGTATAATGTGACGGTCAATCCCACTTTTCGTTGGTAAAAAAGTAGCCCAAGAGTTGGCGGTGGGTGGTGATGACTAGCTGCCTTCCCTCTAGTCTTACACTGCTAAATTATGGACGGATAGCACAGATAGCCCTCGAGTAGCTTTGTGCGAAATTCCAAAAAACAAACAAACAATAAAACGATGGCAAGTCGTGCTGTAAGATCAGAGAATTTATCCTTACTTTCATCAACAGTGAATGATTAAACTTTTCATCAACGAAATGTATGATAATTGATATATTCAATCTTTTTAAGTCTTCTATAACTGTGACTAATCATAAGAAGATTTGCAGAAATTTAAAATGCAGACTATTTACAACAAAGATGAAACGAAAAAATGATCGTCGAGTTTAGACCAAACGATACATCTTTCCAGACTTTAACACTCTTTCGTACGGATACTAACTTTTTAAATCCCATGGAACTAAGTCCTAGCCATGGTCTATGGAACAAAAAGAGGGCATGTGTAGGGTATTGGGGAAGATTTGCAGGTGTGCTTAAACATGATCTGTATAAGATGAGTCACGTTACAATTTTTTCCCATTAATGTTCAAGATGGATAACTATTATATCCTTTTACATATTTAGTGTTAGGTACGACAGGAATTGGTAAAACACAGCTTGTAAGTAAAGCTTTCACTTATCATAGCGAAGTAATATATCCTATTTCTGAAAACATTGTATGATTTTATGATGAATTTCAACCATTTCACATAAGAATAACCCCCCAGTGGCTCAGCGGTATGTCTGCGGAATTACAACGCTAAAAACCGGGTTTCGATACCCGTGGTGGGCAGAGCACAGATAGCCCATTGTATAGCTTTGTGTTTACTTCAAAAACAACAAACAACAACATAAGAATAATGCAAAACAGTTCCAACATTCAGTTTGTTAAAGTTGTTGTTTTGGAATTTCGCACAAAGCTACTCGAGGGCTATCTGTGCTAGCCGTCCCTAATTTAGCAGTGTAAGACTAGAGGGAAGGCAGCTAGTCATCACCACCCACCGCCAACTCTTGGGCTACTCTTTTACCAACGAATAGTGGGATTGACCGTCACATTATACGCCCCCACGGCTGGGAGGGCGAGCATGTTTAGCGCGACGGTTTGTTAAAGACTTATCTGAGAAATCTTACGATTATTTACAATATTATAAATCAATTTTTTTCTTTATTATTGACGCTTTTATCGTTGAAAGTGAAGAAAATAAACGAGTGTCTCAACTTTTTACATGTGGAAGCTACCTTTTGAATTTAGTAGCGTTTTATATTGTACAGAATATAGTTCATCATGGTAAAGAAATGCTTAATATCAGTTTAAATTGTCAATATGTTATTCAGAAATGTCAGAGACAAATCTCAATTGAATGTTTTAGCAAGAAAATGGCCCGGTATGGCCTAGCGCGTAAGGCGTGCGACTCGTAATCCGAGGGTCGCGGGTTCGCGCCCGCGTCGCGCTAAACATGCTCGCCCTCCCAGCCGTGGGGGCGTATAATCTGACGGTCAATCCCACTTTTCGTTGGTAAAAAAGTAGCCCAAGAGTTGGCGGTGGGTGGTGATGACTAGCTGCCTTCCCTCTAGTCTTACACTGCTAAATTAGGGACGGCTAGCACAGATAGCCCTCGAGTAGCTTTGTGCGAAATTCCAAAACAAACAAAGCAAGAAAATATTTTCATCACGTATCAACTATTTTGAAAAAGCTTATCAAGATCGACGAGATAACTATATGGTTATGCTCAATGATTTGAAATCTCAAACGCCTTAACAGATCCGTCTAAGGACCAGACTTGTTCCTCAAAATAGGGATACAGTGTACGTATCAAATTAAGTTAAAAATATTGTTATTTTATTACAGCACGACATTATTTGTTACACGATAACAACCGTCGTAGTTGGATTTTATCTGAAAAATAAGCTATACGTAAATAAAGAAACTGTATTCAAATGTTTAACCACTGGACATTTAAACATATTTTTGCTTAAACAACGGCTTTCGAGTAAATATCTTTCAGTTGTTGATCGTTGTTAGTGAAATTGTGTGATGCGGCACATTTATAACATTCCATGGAACTCTGGTAATATTGACTATTGCTATTTATGTAGTGTGGCTAAACTGTTGAGAGAGAACTTTCAAATCATTTATACCAAGTGGAGAGAAAAAGCCGTGATATTGACAAGATAGCTGAAAATTCATTGCTATAATCTGCAGTTGTTTGAATGCCCCAAGGTCAATCAACACTGTCATGCCCATTTCATATTAACAATGATCATCACTGTAGTGTAAAACAAAGTTGATGTTATATCTAAATGGATGTATCAATAAACAGTTTTTATATGTTGTACTCAGTCTTTTTTCATTTATTCATCATGACACTTAGCATTAAACATCATCAAGCATTACCTAATGCTGCATGTAAACAGATTAAAGAAATAACTGCCGGTACTAAAAAATGACTTTATTTGGAGTGTTTGTGAACATGATTCAAATGTTTTAAAAGGTAATATTCCCATGACTAACATAAAAAGTAGAAAGTTAGACGATGCAAGTCATTATTGAGAAAGTTGGCTGACAAGAAAACACCAGTTAAACAGAAAAAAACAACTAGCCAATATACAAAAGTTTGTTTTTGTTTTTGAATTTCGCGGAAAGCTACTCAAGGGCTATCTATTCGTTGGTAAAAGAGTAGCCCAAGAATTTGCGGTGGGTGGTGATAACTACCTGCCTTCCCTCTAGTCTTACACTGCTAAATTAGGGACGGCTAGCGCAGATAGCCCTCGTGTAGCTTTGCGCGAAATTCGAAACAAACCAAACTGACACCTAAATATTGATTTATATGAATCACGTTGTTTGTTGAATGCAGCAATGGCTGAAATTAACATAACATAATGTTTAAGGACAACAATAAACCTGTTGGTCCTTCTCGGCTGTCCAATCTTCTAAGCCAGACTACAACTGATATAAGAAAAACTTAAAGCCAGCCCTCATTATTATTATATTCAAACTCACTCAAATTTACTGTTTCCTCAACATCCGAAGGGAACCCATTTCATAGTCCAACCACTCTATTTAAAAACTAAAATTCTCTTAGGTGAAAACGGCTTATTCCTTTATATAAATCTATATTCGTATCCCTTAGTTCTATAATTCTCGCTGTTAAGTATGAAAAATGTTGATGCAGCAACATTATCAGTTCTTTTTACAATCTTAAACACTTCAGTTAAATTCTCTCTAGCTCTCTTTTTCTCAAGAGAAAACAACTTTAAGATATTGATCCATCCAAGGTGCCATTTTAGTAAACCTCTTCTGAACCCTTTCCAAGAATTTAATGTCTTTCCTAATGTAAGGAGACCAAGACTGAACACAATACTCCAAATGTGCACTAACTAGTGACTTATGCAATTAATTATTAACCGCTTTAAACTTGTATTAAATATCTCTGTAGATACAACCTTACCACTAATAACAACACACTGTTTGAATGGCTAAAGAGATTGATCAACTATTACACCAAGATCCTTCTCTTTCATGATACTTTTAAGATTATTCCCATCCAAATTATACTTATAATTCAAATTATGATAAGTCACACGCAATATATTACATTTATTATAATTAAAATCCATCTGTCATTTATTTTCCAAACTCACTAAACGATTTAAATCCCTTTGTGAAGCATCAGCAGCATCCTTACTGCTAGCAACATTTAAGACCTTGATATCATCAGCAAATTTAAGTAAGCTACTGATCATTCCTACATCTATCTGAATCAAAAAGAGCAATGGTTCTAAGACTGAGCCCTAAGGCGCATCACTTGCAACATTAATCCAGTTTGACTGTGCTCCATTTATAACATCCTTCTGCTTTCTTCTATCAAACCACTCGTCAATTAGTTAACTTATCCCATATACCTGTAAAGATACGTTTCTTTACAAGCCCTTTAAGTAGCACTTTGCCAAATGCTTTCTGAAAATCCAGATACATCAAATATACTACTTTAACCTCATCTACATATGCAGTAACATTTTCTGAGCATGCCCAAAGATTTGTGAGGCAAGATTTTCCCTTAGTGAAACCTTTTCACTATCCGAAATAAATCTCAACTTTGTTAAATGAGTTTGTAAAATATATTTTATTAGTAATTCCAAAACCTTTCCCACAACTGATGTAAGACTACGAGACATGTAATTACTGGAACCACTTATGCACCTTTACTGAGAATAGGAGTAGCATTAACTAATTTCCAATCTGTTGGTACTTGTCCACTGTTTAAGCACTTAAAAAAAATTGTAGCAGGTTCCTCACATATCCAGTCATTAACCTCCTTCAAACTTCTTGGGGAAATATTACCTGGTCCGAAACGGATATCATTCCTTAAACTACCCAATTTTATTTTAAGAAGTTCAGAATTTATGCAATTCTCTTGAGCAACTTTGTTTTCATCGATCAATTATTCAAGATGAGGAGTACTACTTAAATCTTTATTAGTAAACGGTGAAGAAAAAGCAGAATTTAATAATCTAGCCATTTCATAATTATTCGACATAAGCCTGTCTTTGTCAGCCTTCAATTGTCCTATCACCATCCCAAGATTTTGTTTACTCCTAATGTACTTAAAGTAATTCTTGATGTTAATTTATATATTTTCAGCCGAATGTTTTCATGCTTCCTTTTGGATGTCTTAACATCCAGTTTGACCAATCTTTATGTTTTCTATATAAACAGATTCAAGATAAAAAGTTCACAATATATCCGACATAGCATAATTTCTTGTAGGTTTTTGACAAATTGGTGAAAAATCTATCTTGAACAGTTTTCAGAAATCTATATCCCTCATGTTTAGTATGTTGCATTTCCAAACCAATATGTCGAAAATTAAAATCATCTATAATTGTAACTTTATTAACAGCTGAAATATTAATCTCACTGTAAAGTGTCTCACTATTGTCATAAGATTCTTCTGGTGGTCTGTAACATCTTCCTACTAAGAGCTTCCTTTGATTATTTACTAACAGAGACCCAAATAAATTCACTATCCTTGCTGTTATTCATGATATTCTCAATTGTAGCGTTATGTAACTCACACCTTACGTATCTAGCCATTCCTCCTCCCCTACTAATAACCTATAACCAGATATTTCAAAGAAATTTCTTTCTTCAAAATAAACTTCGCTTAACCTTGTTTCAGTTATTCCCATTATATCCCAAAATATTGTATTCCTACCGTTGTTCTAAAGTTATCCATCTTATATCTTATATTTCTATTATTATAATAGTAATAATTAAACCTATTTTTGCGACTACTTTTATACTGATTTCCTCTACTAAACTTTCCTCTACATATCAATTTTGTTTCATTTAATTTATTTTTGCTTTCACTATCCCGTCCTAGTTTCAAACATCCCTTACATTTGAGTTGATATACATGCCAGACCTTTTCCCATTTAGATACAAACCATCCATTCCACAAAGTTCCATCTTTCCACTGAACTCATCCCAAAGGTCCTACTACCTAAACTGCTCATCCTTACATATTGATTTTAGCCTAGCACTTAGCCCTAGTGACCTAATCACACTTTCATCTCAACAATTAATTCTTGGCAGTGTCCCTGACACAATTAATTTATGATATTTATCTTTAAATGCTTTTATTAACAAGCTCCTCTGACTTATTTTTCCTTATATCATTCGGCTCTATGTGCACAACAAATGCTGCATCATTGCTAGTCCTCTTCATTATTTCTTTTGCTCTGTTAATTATATCTTCTATTTGTGTCACCTGGTAGCATAATCTAACTTTACTCCTTATTTAACCCACAAACAATTCTATACATGTGCTGTGTCTAGGAAACACCTATAACTATAACCTCTTAAAGAGTATAATTCATATCATTCTCTATTTTTCTTGCTTTCCCTCCTTCCAATAGTTCTTCGTCTACATAAGCCAAGGGCTGAAATCTGTTGCTTAACAAAATAGTCTTTACAATTAAGTTCACTACTTTTAACCATAATACTACTCTTTATAACTTTCTGAATTTTATTTTTAATCTTAGCTGATGCCTAACAGCCTAAGTTCCTCTTAAAGTCCTGCTGTCATTTTTCACAGTTTATACTGCCCTTTATATGTTTCCTCAACTTTAAGACAGCCTCCAACGTTTCCTCCAACCTACAAACTCTTCATATAAACTGGACATCATCACTTCCAGATTCTTTAAAAGTGCATAATAATCCAGAGTTTCCAAATAAAACCCATTTGTTGCACCCATTGTAGCTGAGAAACTTGGATTGCTTAGCCCCCGAACTGTATTATTTGTAAAAGTAAAATAAAATTTGATACTACGATTAAATAAAGTCGCCTGTTGTTAACAATGTTAAGCCTACTTTTGACAATTAACTAGTTTTAGACTGTATTTGTTAAATAAAACAATGTATTTAATTTGTCTTACAATCTCACTGCAAGTTGAATTATAACTAAGTTTACAGGTACACGTACTAAGCCTAATCTAATGTTATACTACTAAAAACTAAATTAAAAGCTTATACCTACTATTTTCGTTCACAATCGTATTAAATCTAGCTATTTTTGTTATGAAACTCTAATTCATAAATAATAATAGAACCAACTACGACTGAAAAATCCACACATTATTAGAACTTAGTTTTAAATTGAATTATATATAAACCTAATCTAACGTTATTCTAACTTTACTCTGCTAAATTCTCAACCAAAAGCTTACACTTGCTGTTTCAGTCCCCAATCTTATGAAATCTAGTTATTTTTTGTTATGCTACTCTAATTTCTAAAGTCTATAGTTTCGTACAAATTAGGAACTCAAATTACCAATATTGGCAAGCTAGAATATAAAATAAAAACTCATATCTTTTCATTTTGCTGGAATATGGTTTATGCACTGAATCAAACACGGTGTCTCCGATCAGCTCTTATTTTTTAAACGGTTCCTTATATACACTTATTTTTATATATGACATGCGAATAACCAATCCACAGCTTTGAAAAAACCCTTGAGTGGTTTTATAAGTTATTTTGATGTATTATATGGCCTTCTTATTTCAGCAAAGATTTCAAGAAGGTAGGTGTGTTTTTAGTCTGCTTGAAATTTCATATTTTTGTAAACCTAAATACAACTCAGTCACTAAGCATGATAAATTATAATGGAATTCTGAGGTACCAGTATAGTAATTTATGATTTTTTGGTTATTCAACTATATATATAAAACACAAAATAAATATTTTTTCATATCGTGTGTGTGTGTTTTTCGGATAGCAAAGCCACAAAGGGCTATCTGCTCAGCCCACCGAGGTGAATCGAACTCCTGATTTTAGCGTTGTAAATTCGGAGACATACCACTGTACTAGCGGGGGGCATTTTTCATATCCTTCACAAGCGAAACTTGAAAAGGCTTTACAACCTAATCTAGCACCAACCGAGTTGAAAGGCCATAGACAGAATAAATAATTGTTTGCTTTACTTCTTTGTTTACCGTTCGATTTCATAAGAAAATTAACTTATTTCTAAGTAGTAATAATAATATATATATATGCAGGGGCACTTTGTAAAGATTAAGGACCAGTTTTATATTATTGAATACGGTAACATGAATTCATGTGCGCCGCATCTGCAAGTTCTGTAATGTTAGCCAGGCACGACTGGAAGGATCAATGTAATAAAAATAATAAATATATAACGTTATGAGAATTACGCTATTTAGGACACACATTTGTAGTTTTTGTGTAGTAATTTGTAATCATTATGGAACGAAAAATAAAACTATATTTATTTCCTTTTTTTGTGTGTGGTAGTTACGACGATAGCCAAATTTACAAACCCCATATAGTTACAGTAGAGAAAATAACACTGAAAATATAGTCTTGCTGAAAACAAACGAAATATATTTAGGAACTTTTAGAGGTTACACAAATAATATTTAAGATTTGGGGGACAAAGAAGAGTTTTTTTAATCATAACATCAAAATCACCTCACACTCGGACCAGTGATGAAGCAAACTCAATATTTTCACAAATATATGTATAAGTGTATTGAGTATAGGTCAAAACTATGAAGCATTTAGCCGGTATTGTGTCCTCTGTGAGATCCTTTTGCATTGTGTATCATCCATCCAAAATTTGCTGCCAATCACCAGAACAGGCGCATTGTTTTGAAGTAATATTGACTATAAACACAACATGAAGAAAGATAGTTATCCTGATAGTGACCTTACTTTTCCTCAGAGTGTATTAACTTCACATGGGATAAATTCGTTTCTGCTATGTAAACTATGTCTTTTTGTTATATTTCTTTTGATTTGTAGCTTTACTCTTAATGGTATATTAAATGTTCAATCTAAGCTAATCTTGATTTTCTTTATTATTATGTATCACCTTGGGTGGAATTTAGGTGAGCTTCCTCTTTTACATATACGCATATTTTCATAAACAGATTATTTGTAATTTGTACTAATGAATTATTAATCAGAGTATGAGTTTCCAATGAAAACTGCATTGAAAACGCAGTTCAAAATAGCACACCTTTCTGAAATGTACCTTTGTATTTACATTATTATAATTTACCATCCATACTTCATATTGATGACATTTTGGAAGCCCCTCCACAGTTTACCTTAGCCCCCCAACGAAAACATCCTGGCGCCGCCACTGTGTTAAAAAACAATTAAGTTAATATACCAGAACTAAATCCTCGCTGCTGAAGAAATTACTGCTTGGAAAGATATTTTAATAGATACTAACTGGAAAAAAATACATAAATATACTTATCACCCATTTAAAGGTTTTGTCTTTGTTGATGCGGATTATTTATTTTATCACAATGCTTTAATGACGAACAATAAACATGATACTGATTTATGTACACTTTGTGGTAAAGACACTGAAACAGTGAGACATTTATATGGCCTGTGTCCAATGGTTCAACCTTTATGGAAATTTGTTTTCGACACTATTTCCTTTATCACTCAAAAATCAATACCAATTAGTCAAAAAAGGCGAATTCTTGTACAGAGCTTCTTAAAAGGATTAAGAAAATATGATAGCCTACAGTGTAGGTTTTTGATTATTTTAGCTAAATATTGTATAATGACTGTTAGAAAAATTTTTTAGCAAAAAATATCCATTTAAATCTATTGTCATTTTATAAGCTCAATTAAGAAATAAAATAAGTTTTGGTTATTCCAGGTATGTTATTCGTAATAATGTCGATGCTTTCTTTAAATTTTATTCTAAAGTTGTTCGTCCTTGTTCACAACGTTACATTATCCTGTGCCCTTTGATATGAGATATTACAGAAAGTATGAGGTGCATTTAATTGTATATAACTATGTATTTGATCTTTGTACATATTTTGTATGTAATATATGTCACTATATGGCCTCTTTAAGATGTTTGTAAATAATAATAATAAAAAAAGGTGGTTCTCCTCCAATCCCTGAAGCTTCGCAACGTCAGGTACGGTTAATACGTGGGAGGGTGACCACGTTGGAATACCGGGTGATTTTGTTTTTTCACGTTGAAATTGGTAGGTCTCGAAAAGAGCTGATCGATACCTCTCTTTTTTTTTCACAAATTTTCATAGAAGAGAAACAAAAATCCTTCGCGAAAGAAAGTGGTGGGATCAAGTGAAGTGCCTTAATAGTATGTGTCTATAATGGTAAACTCTGGGGAAAACATTTTTGTCATGGGAGTTAATCTAATTCTCCATCACAGCTATAGGGGAAAAATTCGTGCAAGTAACGATCGAAAATCAACACGTCAGTTAATTAAACACGCTTCCGAAACGTATGCTTGACCAGTGGCTTTTACGAACAAAACGGAATTCAAACTATCATTTCCTGCGATCGTCAAGAAAAGTAGCAGCTCTCTAAGCAGGTGACGCGAGCCGCGTTCTATTTCACTTTTAACCAAACTCCTCTCTTCAGACATACATTGGAAGAGGAAAGATATAAACTATCTTCGTGGGTCGTTCTTCGTTCGATCTTCGTAATGCACAAAGGGTGCGAGATCTACAAAACAGAAACTACCTTAACCAGTAGATCCAGCCCACATAAATCTGAGGCAGTCTTGTTCAGACGGAATTTAAAACGTATTCCTATTTCACAAACTTGTCTCGCTCGTGCACGTTTTGCCTAAGAAAAAACAACGGAAAAGAAACTGTCGAGGGTCACAGAAAAGGCGACACGACTAAACTTTCGAGTTTTCTTACATAACTTTCGCTAAGTTTTTGTAAAATTACTTTCTCTGGAGATGTAACGAAGAGAGAGTGACTTCGCTAGGAGACACCGACGACTGCACACATTATTTAAAAACAAATGCGTGTACGTATGTATCTGTTTTATATGTATGTACCTTTCAAATTTAACTTTCCAATAACGACAAGAGTCTTTGCTATTGGGGTATAAAACAAAAAGATGAGTAGGAAAAAAGTTTCAAAACAGGAAAAGCAAAATTGAAAATATAGCAGTGAAAGCAAAACGTGAAGGAAACGTCTTGAGATAAGTAGGAATTTGGTACGTGGCACACTTCCGACTCATGAACGGTAGTAACCAGGTGTGACAGGTGCTTCAATAGTAATTGTTGAAACTTGAAACACACACCCTGTTCCTTTATTCATTCTGTTTCCATAACGTCAGAACGTTATACCCATTTTGCAATGCACTTTGATCAATTTCCATACACTTTTTTTTAGCAAGAATGAAAACAGCGACTTCTGTTGCGCTCTCACTAGAGGATAACAAGCGTTTAATACTATTTTGTTGAAAGGAAGGAGGTGATTACACACGACTTCTTCTGATTGAAATCAAAATACACATTAGTAAACACAGGTAAATTAATGTGTATAGCCAAATGACCAATAAAACAAGGTGAACATTAAATCTAATAAATAATTCTAATCCTGATACAAGCTCGGGTAAAAGCTAAATTCTTCACACACACCTGTAAGTGATTGGATGTAGGCCTGTGTAACGAGAGGAAAATACCAGATTTTGTGAAAGTGGGAAAGAAATATAAAGAAGGCTAAACCCTAACATGTGGCTAAAATACGTTTGAGAAAGTTCTCAGAGGCCTAATTGATCAATTAAGTGTTCCATGTCAATGACACCCACGCCTGTGTGCGACAGTTTCCACTCTCGAAATTACACTCGTGTAGTTCCTGGAGGGGTGTGTGTGTGTGCGCACACTAAAGTTATTAGGACATAGGCTACACCTTCCAGCGTCCTCCGGTAATAGCAACTTTCTAAAGCATCTCTTAGGTTTTACAACTACGAAATTTTAACCTGGGATAACGATTTCCTTTTAGGGAAATACTTAAAACACCCAATAACAAACAAAATTAAACTGTCATCGTTCATACCGCGTTGAAAGCGCCGGTTCTCGTCGTTGAGAGCAGTCGTGTTTTTTGAGCTCCTTATTTTGTTCTTTGCTAAGCTTAGTTTGCTGTTAGTTAAAGGTTTTTGCTGCATTCTTTTTGTGGTTTTTTAAGCTTATTTACCATGTCTTTTTTAATAACGAAACCGTTCTTGAAGTTATGCGAAGTACTTTTTTCGTGGAAACTTCTACTGCAAACCATGGGAATGTGATCCAAGCTGTTGTTTCAACTTTTGGTGCGGCGTCAGTTACTGCAGTTGTCCCACGACCGGGAGGCTATGAGGTGACTTTTGTTTTACCAGCGTATGTTGATATGGCTATAGATTCGGGTTTATTTGTTATTGGGGTACATTGTTCTACGAATGGCGTCACTAAGAGAACAGTTACTGTTTCATTTATGGATATTTCCGAATATATAGACGATGTTATTATTCTCAATAAGTTAAAGGATTTTGAATGTGAGGTTAAAAGCCCTATTGTATGGAAGCGTGACCATGGTATCTATTTAGGTATTCGCCATGTTCGTATCTCGTTTAGTGCTCAATGTTCATCTTTGCCATATGTTGGGAAGGTTGTTGATCCACTGGGCAAGGTTGTGTTGCTAAAGGTGAAACATGATCGTCAATTGAAAGTGTGCAATTTATGCTTGGGGGCGGATCATTTATATCGCGATTGTCCGCAGTTCATATGCCGGAATTATAATGAGCAAGGACACGTCCGTCATCGTTGTCCTAAGCTTGTTGTATCTCGGCCTTCTCGTGACAGTGCTATAGTGGCACCGACTACTTACTTTTGTGATTAAACCAACTTTCGGTCCATCAAATACATTGGAGGCGCCTCTCCCGACGAAAGATGTAGCTCCCCATGCTATGTTCCAGGACGATTCTCCTCGCCGATCGACGGTATCAGGAGATGGAAGGTGAATGGGCTAGTAATCATCCCCTTGCTGGAGGCCGACATTTATACAGCCACTTCCCATCTTTATAGAATCGTGGAGAGAGTACCGCCAGCAATGTAGAAGAACCTGTTTCTCGTCGGTAGAATTACGCTAGTGTAGTGGCAATGGATACTGGCGAACAATCGAAGAAAGGCGGAGGACGGAAACGTTTGTCTGACATGACGGGTTTGCGTCTATCTAAGGCAAAGCTTAAGACTGTCTCTCAGCAGTAGTTGTGTATTTTGTAATTGTTTTCTTATTATGTTTGGTGTAATTACGGTATTTTGGACATTAGTTCAGCAGGACAATATAGACCAGCTACTCAAGTTTATAGAGAATACCCTTTCTCAAGAGCAAGCTCGTATGTGTGATGCACCTTTCACAGCCTCAGAATTGTTATCAGCACTAGCAAGTTTACCAACTGGCAAATCTCCGGTCTTGATGGCTTTACATCTGAATTTTACAAGTGTTTTTACCATTATTTGTGGTTGATTTTGTGGCTGTCTTGTCCGACCGCTGTCACTCTGAACAGTTGCTCCATTCTATGTGTAATGTGGTGATTGTTCCTATTCCAAAGGGCGAGGATAGACGCTTGGAAGCTAATAGTCGGCCACTGACGTTGCTATGTACTGACTACAAACTCTTGGCTAAAGCTCTGACTCGACGTCTTTCAGCAGTGATATCTAGTTTAGTGTCAGTTGATCAGTCCGATTGTATACCTGGCCGGGATGTCATTGATACCCCGTTAACTTTAGTTTTCTTACTCCAATCTTTAGAACGTACAGGACAGGGAAGGGGGATGTTTCGAAGCTTGATCAAATGAAAGCCTTCGATCGGGTGGACCATGAATATCTAGTTCAACTTCTTGTGCATATTGGTTTTGGCTCGAATTTTGTTACTTGGATTAAAATATGCTATACTGCTATTTCTAGCTCTCTCAAGTTTAATGACTTTCTTACAAATGGGTTCTCCATAACTCGGGGTATTTGTCAAGGCTGTCCAATGTCTGCTTTGTCCAATGTTGGTTCATAATGATCATACTATTGGTATTGGGGGTGATGAAGTCCTCCACACACCATCCCTTATTTATCAACATGCAGACGACACTACGCTGACTTTACGTAATTCAGATTCTTTGCCACACATGTTGGAAGTTTGCAGTATTTTTGATAAAGCTTAAGGGAATAAGATAAATTGGACTAACAGTCAGGGTCTATGGGTTGTTAGTTTAGCCTGTTCTGATGACTATGCCCCAGGAGAGTTGTAAATCTCCCAGGATCCCATTCGGACTTTGGGTATTGATTTTCATTCTATATTCGATGTCATGCTGCAAGTTACGTGGCAGGGAGTGTTGCAGAAAGTATCTAAAATCCTAGTGTCTTGGCGATATCGTTCGTTGTCGCTTAAGGGTAAATCTATCGTGGTGAATGCCTTGATGGCGTCCGTCCTGTGGTATCCATTGCAAATTCTCCCATTGCCAAAGCGGTTTAAGGCTCGGTTTCGTCAATGTGTCTTAGATTTCGTCTGGAGGGATGGTATTCAGAAGGTGGCTTACTGGACCTTAACCAAGAATTTTGCTAGGAGGATTATCAATTTGGTAAATATTAACTTTTGTAAACTTGCTTTTCGATTGAAATTTCTGTATAGATGCTTGGATGGTTTTTGTCCGTTCACATTATGGCAACTTCATTTGTTTTTTTCCTTCTTATGGTAATCTAGCATACAGATTTTGGGCTCATCAGTGCCAGATTTTGCCAAGGTATGTGAAGGTCTTACCTATGTTTATTCAGGAAATATTTCAAGCATCGAAAGTTCTTCTTGGAGATAAAGAGCTTGTACCTGTTCCTCTTTCACCACATGTTTTCGACGAACTGCTGTTTCTTAATCCTGTTACTGTTGATGCTCGGAACCGCACATTTAATTTTCCTGAGTTTATTAAAGCGGGATTGATCCAGGTGAGACACTTGTTGTACGAGGTGCTCCCATGCTTTCTCCCTGTGAAGGTAGTAGTTGAACTGTGCACACAGTTGTCGATATTTCGTTAAATGTCAATGCCATTGTTTAACATCTCTCTCACCTGCAGAATGCATTGTCTGACGAATGGCTGTCGCTCAAGAATACAAACTCAGCATGACTATCCTCGACAAAGCAAGTACTTGACATTTATTTTATGGACACTTCAGATAAACGCGTACATTTTAAGGGGCTAACACTGAAGCAGTTGGTTTGTTATTTAAATTGTTCACTTGCTCATCATGTCCTTGTTCCATCATTTGGAGGGGGTATTTTTCCTCCAGAAGATTTCAAACTCATTCTCAAATCTACATTTTCATTATTTGTGAGTTTTGATGTCTGAATCGTGGATTATTTGTTGTGGTTGTGGGCAGTAACGACTATTGTAAAGTTGATTCATATGGACAGGTATCCCAAAGGGTTGTGCACTTTTTGTTCTCAAACACAGGAAACCAGAGACCATCTGTTTTTTCATGTGTTCTCACGTACAGCTTTTGTGGTCATATGTATATGCTTTATTGGAAATTATTTTGGTTGTCCTATATCCAACTGTGCTTGGAGGAGATGTCAAGAAGTGGAATCTCATCCTTCGCTACCTAGCCACTGTTTAAATATTTATCTGTTATGTGCATTCTTAAAATAACGTGTTATTTTATAACATTAAGTTTTCTATTAACTTCTGTGTGAAGTGCAAGTTCCATTGTTTTCATTATTTTATTAATGTCTATAGTGTATTTTGTTTTAGCAACCTACTGTTAACAATAACTTCTTTTACATTTTCTAACACATCTTACACCTTTTGTTGTAGTTTCTAGCAAGTTTGCATTTGCGATGTTTTCTTTCCTTATGCTAATTTCTAAACTAGTGTTTTATTTGATAAACATTTGTATCTATCCCCTCTTTGAGGTGGGATGAATAAAGAAAAAAATCCTCGGAAGGTCCCAGGTTCGATCGCTGGCAAGCACAGGCGTATTCTTTTAATACTGGGTTTTACTTTATTATAGTTGATAGAAAATTGAAATAAAATTGTATTTATAATACCAGTGTCAGTGCGTGATACGCTTTTGAGATTTTACAGGTTTTTAATAAGTTTACCCAAAAACATGTAAACACATTTCAAAAATCATGTCAGTGAAGATTAATAAACTAAAAAAGAATCGTTATTGGTTTTAAATATAATGCGTATTAAAAAGACGTATAAAATCGCTTATTGCGTTTTCGTGTAATAAGTGTGACAAAAAAAATTAAAGTTATGAAATTCTTCTGTTCAGTTTCTGATATAAAGAGAAAAGAATGAGTAAATTAAACTCCGCATTTGGCACATTTAAGGGCAAGTGAGCAAGTTATGAAAACGTTGACAACTGTTGATTCGCTGATGTCGTTTGAAGACAAGTTAGCACATTGTCAAATTACTTTTGGCTTTGGTAGACAAGGAAGAGTGTTATTTTACTTACAGTTATATGTAAAGCTGTCATTATATTCGTGTTCCTGTTCCATGGAAAGGGTTCATGAGATTGTTTTTTTTTCTATTTCAAATGCGTGAAGAGTGTGAAACGTCGATTCACGCAACCTTATTTTAAGTTTAGGTAACGTACCTTCTTAGTTGTACAGGTAATGTTTAAAGATCACGACTCCGTCAGTGTTTGTTGAGAACAACTATTCAAGCTGTGACAGCTAATCAACCTATATGTTCCGTTCTTTAACCTTTTGTTTTAAATAATCGGTTAGAACTGTTGCATGGATATGCGAGTTATCATCTGCAACTTACTAAAGACGGAAAAGAGTTAAGGCAATTCTTCAAAATCGTTCACCACCGACTGTTTGATGTACTTTATTTTTACCGATCAGTGGAATTGGCGATAATATCGTAAATTCCACTACGTCTGACAATGCATACATGTTATTTGATTGGAATTGGAAATAAACGAACCACAGATAGCGACTCAAAGGTTCTAAACGCCATATCTTGCCACTCTTACAGGGAAGAGAAGCGACAACCTATGGAGATCATTGTTTTCTTGAAGACTCCTTGTTCTGTTATCAATTTTTGTCTGATTTCTTTATTTTTCCAGAATGTCTTCACTTAGTAAAGGCTATTTGCGATGCTTAATATCTTATTGTTGTTATCGAATCTCCTGTTTTACGTACTTATTTAAAAATTGTATTTCTATTACTTGAATATAGTGAAGATTAAATAGGTACGAGGAAATTACGATGCCACGACAGCAGAATATTCATCATTCTGAAGTGTTTCCTGCTTCCAGGTGCAGCTGGTTCTTGTAAACGTTTTTGTTGAACAAGATTCTATGTTTTGGTAAAGTCATTTTCAACGAGAACAACGAAATATAATCTTGAGAGACGACGTTAATCGCCAAGAGTAGATGGTTTTTAAGAAAGTGTTTTCAAAACAGATGAGACCTCTTCTGCACATTAGACGTTTTCCCACCGATGTGATATCCTACAACCCGCGACTGTCAACGTACTGTTAAAACAAGAGGGCCTTTACAAAATTATCGTTTTAGGAGCTTGAAAGTCACCATGAAACTTTGTCGTATTGAACACCTTGAAGAAGTTGTGTGCGAGAACGAGACATCAGCCAGAGTGCGATCATCTAATTGGTCGCAAGATAAGAAATATGAAATATTTTTCGGAGAATCCATAAGCATATTGAAGGATTTAAAAGACGTATTAAATCGCTTATAACGTTTTCGTGTAATAATTGTGATAAAAAAATTAAAGTTATGAAATTCTTCTGTTCAATTTCTGCTAGAAAGAAAAAAGAATGAGTAAATTAAATTGCACGTTTAAGGGCAATTGAGCGAGGTGTGAAAACGTTGAATACTGTAGGCTCGAGGATGTCGTTTGAAGATACGTTAGCACATTATGAAATTACTTTTGGCTTTGGTAGACAAGGAAGAGTGTTTTTTTATTTACGGTTATATGTAAAGCTGTTATTATATTTGTATTTGTTTAGTTTGCGAAATGAGATATTTTAAAACGTTGATGATTAATTTTGAAAACAGTAAAAAGGAAAAAAACAGGTAGTGACGTGCTTGTGGTGTAGTGGTTATCACATCCGCTTAACACGCGAAAGGTCCCAGGTTCGGTTCCTGGCAGGCACATATTTATTATTTAAATCGTTTGTTTCCTTTTAATTCAGTTGGTAAGAACGTGGAACGAAATTTTCATCATAAATTCAGTGTCAGAGCGTGAGACGGTTCTGAGATGTCACATTTTTTTCCTATACTTGTAACAACCTTCCGAAATTCGTATAAATGTTGTTTAATAAACCGAAAAACAATCGCTATTGGTTTTGGATATAATGCGTGCACGGCTGCGAAATTTCACGTTTTCAATAGGCCTTCGTGTAATCGTATAACGTTCGACGAAGAATCTGACCAGCAATTTAGAACTCCAATTCCATGGAAAGGGTTCATGAGTTTGTTTTTTTTCCTATTTCAAATGCGTGAAGAGTGTGAAACGTCGATTCACGCGACCTTATTTTAAGTTTAGGTAACGTACCTTCTTAGTTGTACAGGTAATGTTTAAAGATCACGTCTCCGTCAGTGTTTGTTGATAACAACTATTCAAGCTGTGACACCTTATCAACCTATATGTTTCGTTCTTCAACCTTTTGTTTTAAACAGCGGTTAGAACTATTGCATGGACATGCGAATTATCATCTGCAACTTACTAGTGACGGAAAAGAGTTAAGGCAATTCTTCAAAATCGTTCACCACAGACTGTTTGATGTACTTTATTTTTACCGATCGGTGGAATTGGCGATAATATCGTAACTTCCCCTACGTCTGACAATGAATACATGTTTTTTGATTCGAATTGGAAATATACGAACCACAGATAGCGACTCAATGGTCCTAAACGCCATGTCTTGCAACTCTTACAGGGAAGAGAAGCGACCGCCTATAGAGATCATTGTTTTCTTGAAGACTCCTTGTTCTGTTTATCAATTTTTGTCTGATTTCTTTATTTTTCCAGAATGTCTTCACTTAGTAAAGGCTATTTGCGTTATTATTTAAATCGTTTGTTTCCTTTTAATTCAGTTGGTAAGAACGTGGGACGCAATTTTCATGATAAATTCAGTGTCAGAGCGTGAGACGGCTGTGAGATGTCACAGGATTTACACACTTTTTTCCTATACTTGTAACCACCTTCCGAAATTCGTATCAATGTTGTTTAATAAACCGAAAAAGAATCGCTATTTGTTTTGGATATAATGCGTGCACGGCTGCGAAATTTCACGTTTTCAATAGGCCTTCGTGTAATCATATAACATTCGACGAAGAATCTGACCAGCAATTTAGAACTCCTGTACCATGGAAAGGGTTCCTTTATGTTTTTTTTTCTATTTCAAATGCGTGAAGAGTGTGAAACGTCGATTCACGCGACCTTATTTTAAGTTTAGGTAACGTACCTTCTTAGTTGTACACGTAATGTTTAAAGATCACGACTCCGTCAGTGTTTGTTGAGAACAACTATTCAAGCTGTGACAGCTAATCAACCTATATGTTTCGTTCTTTAACCTTTTGTGTTAAATAGCGGATAGAACTATTGCATGGATATACAAGTTATCATCTGCAACTTACTTGTGACGGAAAAGAGTTAAGGAAATTCTTCAAAATCGTTCACCACCGACTGTTTGATGTACTTGATTTTTACCGATCGGTGGAATTGGCGATAATATCGTAAATTCCACTACGTCTGACAATGCATACATGTTATTTGATTGGAATTGGAAATAAACGAACCACAGATAGCGACTCAAAGGTCCTAAACGCCATGTCTTGCCACTCTTACAGGGAAGAGAAGCAACCGCCTATAGAAATCATTGTTTTCTTGAAGACTCCTTCTTCTGTTTATCAAGTTTTGTCTGATTTCTTTATTTTTCCAGAATGTCTTCACTTAGTAAAGGCTATTTGTGATGCTTAATATCTTATTGTTGTTATCGAATCTCCTGTTTTACGTACTTATTTAAAAATTGTATTTCTTTCACTTGAATATAGTGAAGATTAAATAGGTACGAGGAAATTACGATGCCACGACAGCAGAATATACATTATTCTGAAGTGTTTCCTGCTTCCAGGTGCAGCTGGTTCTTGTAAACGTTTTTGTTGAACAAGATTCTTTGTTTTCGTAAAGTCATTTTCAACGAGAACAACGATATATAACCTTGAGAAACGACGTTAGTCGCCAAGAGTAGATGGTTTTTGAAGAGAGTGTTTTCAAAACAGATGAGACCTCTTCTGCACATTAGACGTTTTCCCACCGATGTGATATCCTACAACCCGCGACTGTCAACGTACTGTTAAAACAAGAGCGGTTTAAAAAAATTATCATTTTAGGAGCTTGAAAGTCACCATGAAACTTTTTCGTATTGAACACCTTGAAGAAGTTGTGTGCGAGAACGAGACATCAGCCAGAGTGCGATCATCTAATTGGTCGCAAGATAAGAGATATGAAATATTTGTCGGAGGATCCATAAGCATATTGAAGGATATAAAAGACGTATTAAATCGCTTATTACGTTTTCGTGTAATAATTGTGATAAAAAAAATTAAAGTTATGAAATTCTTCTGTTCAGTTTCTGCTAGAAAGAGAAAAGAATGAGTAAATTCAATTGCACGTTTAAAGGCAATTGAGCGAGGGGTGAAAACGTTGAATACTGTAGGCTCGATCATGTCGTTTGAAGACACGTTAGCACATTATGAAATTACTTTTGGCTTTCGTAGACAAGGAAGAGTGTTATTTTATTTACGATTATATGTAAAGCTGTCACTATATTTGTGTTTGTTTAGTTTGCGAAATGAGATATTTAAAACGATAATGATTAATTTGAAAACAGTAAAAAGGAAAAAAAATAAAGTGACGTGCTTGTGTTGTAGTGGTTATCACATCCGCTTTACACGCGGAATGTCCCAGGTTCGAACCCTGGTAGGAACATATTTATTATTTAAATCGTTTGTTTCCTTTTAATACAGTTGGTAAGAACGTGGAACGAAATTTTCATCATAAATTCAGTGTCAGAGCGTGAGACGGTTCTGAGATGTCACAGGATTTACACACTTTTTTCCTTTTTCTTGTAACCACCTTAAGAAATTCGTATAAATGTTGTTTAATAAACCGAAAAAGAATCGCTATTGGTTTTGGATATAATGCGTGCACGGCTGCGAAATTTCACGTTTGCAATAGGCCATCGTGTAATCAAATAACATTCGACGAAGAATCTGACCAGCAATTTAGAACTCCTGTTCCATGGAAAGGGTTCCTTTATGTTTTTTTTCTATTTCAAATGCGTGAAGAGTTTGAAATGTCGATTCACGCGACCTTATTTTAAGTTTAGGTAACGTACCTTCTTAATTGTACAGGTAATGTTTAAAGATCACGACTCCGTCAGTGTTTGTTAAGATCAACTATTAAAAATGTGACAGATAATCAACCTATATGTTTCGTTCCTTAACCTTTTGTTTTAAATAGCGGATAGAACTATTGCATGGATATACGAGTTATCATCTGCAACTTACTAGTGACGGAAAAGAGTTAAGGCAATTCCTCAAAATCGTTCACCACCGACTGTTTGATGTAGTTTATTTTTACCGATCGGTGGAATTAGCGATAATATCGTAACTTCCCCTACGTCTGACAATGCATACATGTTATTTGATGGGTATTGGAAATAAACAAACTACAGATAGCGACTCAAAGGTCCTAACCGCCATGTCTTACCACTCTTACAGGGAAGAGAAGCGACAAGTTATAGAGATCATTGTTTTCTTGAAGACTCCTTGTTTTGTTTATCAATTTTTGTCTGATTTCTTTATTTTTCCAGAATGTTTTCACTTAGTAAAGGCTGTTTGCGATGCTTAATATCTTATTGTTCTTATCGAATCTCCTGTTTTACGTACTTATTTAAAAATTGTATTTCTTTCACTTGAATATAGTGAAGATTAAATAGGTACGAGGAAATTACGATGCCACGACAGCAGAATATACATTATTCTGAAGTGTTTCCTGCTTCCAGGTGCAGCTGGTTCTTGTAAACGTTCTTGTTGAACAAGATTCTATGTTTTGGTAAAGTCATTTTCAACGAGAACAACGATATATAACCTAGAGATACGACGTAAGTCGCCAAGAGTGGAATGTTTTTGAAGAGAGTGTTTTTAAAACTTTTGAGACCTCTTCTGCACATTATACGTTTTCCCAACGATGTGATATCCTACAACCCGCGACTGTCAACGTACTGTTAAAACAAGAGGGCCTTTACAATATAATTTATTTTAGGAGCTTGAAAGTCACCATGAAACTTTGTCGTATTGAACACCTTGAAGAAGTTGGGTGCGAGAACGAGACATCAGCCAGAGTGCGATCATCTAATTGGTCGCAAGATAAGAAATATGAAATATTTTTCGGAGGATCAATAAGCATATTGAAGGATTTAAAAGACGTATTAAATCGCTTATTACGTTTTCGTGTAATAATTGTGATAAAAAAATTAAAGTTATGAAATTCTTCTGTTCAGTTTCTACTAGAAAGAGAAAAGAACGAGTAAATTAAATTGCACGTTTAAAGGCATTTGAGCGAGGGGTGAAAACGTTGAATACTGTAGGCTCGATCATGTCGTTTGAAGACACGTTAGCACATTATGAAATTACTTTTGGCTTTCGTAGACAAGGAAGAGTGTTATTTTATTTACGATTATATGTAAAGCTGTCACTATATTTGTGTTTGTTTAGTTTGCGAAATGAGATATTTAAAACGATAATGATTAATTTGAAAACAGTAAAAAGGAAAAAAAATAAAGTGACGTGCTTGTGTTGTAGTGGTTATCACATCCGCTTTACACGCGGAATGTCCCAGGTTCGAACCCTGGTAGGAACATATTTATTATTTAAATCGTTTGTTTCCTTTTAATTCAGTTGGTAAGAACGTGGAACGAAATTTTCATCATAAATTCAGTGTCAGAGCGTGAGACGGTTCTGAGATGTCACAGGATTTACAAACTTTTTTCCTTTTCTTGTAACCACCTTCCGAAATTCGTATAAATGTTGTTTAATAAACCGAAAAGAATCGCTATTGGTTTTGGATATAATGCGTGCACGGCTGCGAAATTTCACGTTTTCAATAGGCCTTCGTGTAATCATATAACATTCGACGAAGAATCTGACCAGCAATTTAGAACTCCTGTTCCATGGAAAGGGTTCCTTTATGTTTTTTTCTATTTCAAATGCGTGAAGAGTTTGAAATGTCGATTCACGCGACCTTATTTTAAGTTTAGGTAACGTACCTTCTTAGTTGTACAGGTAATGTTTAAAGATCACGACTCCGTCAGTGTTTGTTAAGTACAACTATTCAAAATGTGACAGATAATCAACCTATATGTTTCGTTCTTTAACCTTTTGTTTTAAATAGCGGATAGAACTATTGCATGGATATACGAGTTATCATCTGCAACTTACTAGTGACGGAAAAGAGTTAAGGCAATTCTTCAAAATCGTTCACCACCGACTGTTTGATGTAGTTTATTTTACCGATCGGTGGAATTAGCGATAATATCGTAACTTCCCTACGTCTGACAATGCATACATGTTATTTGATTGGAATTGGAAATAAACAAACCACAGATAGCGACTCAAAGGTCCTAACCGCCATGTCTTACCACTCTTACAGGGAAGAGAAGCGACAAGTTATAGAGATCATTGTTTTCTTGAAGACTCCTTGTTTTGTTTATCAATTTTGTCTGATTTCTTTATTTTTCCAGAATGTTTTCACTTAGTAAAGGCTGTTTGCGATGCTTAATATCTTATTGTTCTTATCGAATCTCCTGTTTTACGTACTTATTTAAAATTGTATTTCTTTCACTTGAATATAGTGAAGATTAAATAGGTACGAGGAAATTACGATGCCACGACAGCAGAATATACATTATTCTGAAGTGTTTCCTGCTTCCAGGTGCAGCTGGTTCTTGTAAACGTTCTTGTTGAACAAGATTCTATGTTTTGGTAAAGTCATTTTCAACGAGAACAACGATATATAACCTAGAGATACGACGTAAGTCGCCAAGAGTGGAATGTTTTTGAAGAGAGTGTTTTTAAAACTTTTGAGACCTCTTCTGCACATTATACGTTTTCCCAACGATGTGATATCCTACAACCCGCGACTGTCAACGTACTGTTAAAACAAGAGGGCCTTTACAATATAATTTATTTTAGGAGCTTGAAAGTCACCATGAAACTTTGTCGTATTGAACACCTTGAAGAAGTTGGGTGCGAGAACGAGACATCAGCCAGAGTGCGATCATCTAATTGGTCGCAAGATAAGAAATATGAAATATTTTTCGGAGGATCAATAAGCATATTGAAGGATTTAAAAGACGTATTAAATCGCTTATTACGTTTTCGTGTAATAATTGTGATAAAAAAATTAAAGTTATGAAATTCTTCTGTTCAGTTTCTACTAGAAAGAGAAAAGAACGAGTAAATTAAATTGCACGTTTAAAGGCATTTGAGCGAGGTGTGAAAACGTTGAATACTGTAGGCTCGATGATGTCGTTTGAAGACACGTTAGCACATTACGAAATTACTTTTGGCTTTCGTAGACAAGGAAGAGTGTTATTTTATTTACGGTTATATGTAAAGCTGTCATTATATTTGTGTTTGTTTAGTTTGCGAAATGAGATATTTAAAACGTTAATGATTAATTTGAAAACAGTAAAAAGGAAAAAAAATAAAGTGACGTGCTTGTGGTGTAGTGGTTATCACATCCGCTTAACACGCGGAAGGTCCCAGGTTCGATCCCTGGCAGGCACATATTTATTATTTAAATCGTTTGTTTCCTTTTAATTCAGTTGGTAAGAACGTTGAACGAAATTTTCATCATAAATTCAGGGTCAGAGCGTGAGACGGTTCTGAGATGTCACAGTATTTACACACTTTTTTCCTTTTCTTCTAACCACCTTCCGAAATTCGTATAAATGTTGTTTAATAAACCGAAAAAGAATCGCTATTGGTTTTGGATATAATGCGTGCATGCCTGCGAAATTTCACGTTTTCAATAGGCCTTCGTGTAATCGTATAACGTTCGACGAAGAATCTGACCAGGAATTTAGAACTCCAATTCCATGGAAAGGGTTCATGAGTTTTTTTTTTCTATTTCAAATGCGTGAAGAGTGTGAAACGTCGATTCACGCGACTTTATTTTAAGTTTAGGTAACGTACCTTCTTAGTTGTACAGGTAATGTTTAAAGATCACGACTCCGTCAGTGTTTGTTGAGAACAACTATTCAAGCTGTGACAGCTAATCTACCTATATGTTTCGTTCTTTAACCTTTTGTTTTAAATAGCGGTTAGAACTATTGCATCGATATGCGACTTATCATCTGCAACTTACTAGTGACGGAAAAGAGTTAAGGCAATTCTTCAAAATCGTTCACCAACGACTGTTTGATGTACTTTATTTTTACCGATCGGTGGAATTGGCGATAATATCGTAACTTCCCCTACGTCTGACAATGCATTCATGTTATTTGATTGGAATTGGAAATAAACGAACCACAGATAGCGACTCAAAGGTCCAAAACGCCATGTTTTGCCACTATTACAGGGAAGAGAAGCGACAAGCTATAGAGATCATTGTTTTCTTGAAGACTTCATGTTCTGTTTATCAATTTTTGTCTGATTTCTTTATTTTTCCAGAATGTCTTCACTTAGTAAAGGCTGTTTGCGATGCTTAATATCTTATTGTTGTTATCGAATCTCCTGTTTTACGTATTTATTTAAAAATTGTATTTCTATTACTTGAATATAGTGAAGATTAAATAGGTACGAGGAAATTACGATGCCACGACAGCAGAATATTCATCATTCTGAAGTGTTTCCTGCTTCCAGATGCAGCTGGTTCTTGTAAACGTTTTTGTTGAACAAGATTCTATGTTTTGGTAAAGTCATTTTCAACGAGAACAACGATATATAACCTTGAGATACGACGTAAGTCATAAAGAGTGGAATGTTTTTGAAGAGAGTGTTTTTAAAACTTTTGAGACCTCTTCTGCACGTTAGACGTTTTCCCACCGATGTGATATCCTACAACCCGCGACTGTCAACGTACTGTTAAAACAAGAGGGCCTTCACAAAATTATCATTTTAGGAGCTTGAAAGTCACCATGAAACTTTGTCGTATTGAACACCTTGAAGAAGTTGTGTTTGAGAACGAGACATCAGCCAGAGTGCGATCATCTAATTGGACGCAAGATAAGAAATATGAAATATTTTTCGGAGGATCCATAAGCATATTGAAGGATTTAAAAGACGTATTAAATCGCTTATTACGTTTTCGTGTAATAATTGTGATAAAAAATTAAAGTTATGAAATTCTTCTGTTCAGTTTCTGCTAGAAAGAGAAAAGAATGAGTAAATTAAATTGCACGTTTAAGGGCAATTGAGCGAGGTGTGAAAAGGTTGAATACTGTAGGTTCGAGGATGTCGTTTGAAGACACATTAGCACATTATCAAATTACTTTTGGCTTAGGTAGACAAGGAAGAGTGTTATTTTATTTACGGTTATATGTAAAGCTGTCATTATATTTGTGTTTGTTTAGTTTGCGAAATGAGATATTTTGAAACGTTAATGATTAATTTTGAAAACAGTAAAGAGGAAAAAAACAGGAAGTGACGTGCTTGTAGTGTAGTAGTTATCACATCCGTTTAACTCGCGGAAGGTCCCAGGTTCGATCTCTTGCAGGCACATATTTATTATTTAAATCGTTTGTTTCCTTTTAATTCGGTTGGTAAGAACGTGGAACGAAATTTTCATTATAAATTCAGTGTTAGAGCGTCAGACGGCTGTGAGATGTCACAGGATTTACACACTTTTTTCCTATACTTGTAACCACCATCCGAAATTCGTATAAATGTTGTTTAATAAACCGAAAAAGAATCGCTATTGGTTTTGGATATAATGCGTGCACGGCTGCGAAATTTCACGTTTTCAATAGGCCTTCGTGTAATCGTATAACGTTCGACGATTGTTTTGTTTTGTTTGTTTTTGTTTTTTTGGAATTTCGCACAAAGCTACTCGAGGGCTATCTGTGCTAGCCTTCCCAAATTTAGTAGTGTAAAATTCAGAAAGTTATAAAGAGTAGTATTATGGTTAAAAGTAGTGAACTTAATTGTAAAGACTATTTTGTTAAGCAACAGATTTCAGCCCTTGGCTTATGTAGACGAAGAACTATTGGAAGGAGGAAAAGCAAGAAAAATAGAGAATGATATGAATTATACTCTTTAAGAGGTTATAGTTATAGGTGTTTCTTAGACATAGCACATGTATAGAATTGTTTGTGTGTTAAATAAGGAGTAAAGTTAGATTATGCTACCAGGTGACACAAATAGAAGATATAATTAACAGAGCAAAAGAAATAATGAAGGGGAATAGCAATGATGCAGCATTTGTTGTGCACATAGAGCCGAATGATATAAGGAAAAATAAGTCAGAGGAGCTTGTTAATAAAAGCATTTAAAGATAAATATCATAAATTAATTGTGTCAGGGATACTGCCAAGAATTAATTGTTGAGATGAAAGTGTGATTAGGTTACTAGGGCTAAGTGCTAGGCTAAAATCAATATGTAAGGATGAGCAGTTTAGGTAGTAGGACCTTTGGGATGAGTTCAGTGGAAAGATGGAACTTTGTGGAATGGATGGTTTGTATCTAAATGGGAAAAGGTCTGGCATGTATATCAACTCAAATGTAAGGGATGTTTTAAACTAGGACGGGATAGTGAAAGCAAAAATAAATTAAATGAAACAAAATTGATATGTAGAGGAAAGTTTAGTAGAGGAAATCAGTATAAAAGTAGTCGCAAAAATAGGCTTAATTATTACTATTATAATAATAGAAATATAAGATATAAGATGGATAACTTTAGAACAACGGTAGGAATACAATATTTTGGGATATAATGGGAATAACTGAAACAAGGTTAAGCGAAGTTTATTTTGAAGAAAGAAATGTCTTTGAAATATCTGGTTATAGGTTATTAGTAGGGAGGAGGAATGGCTAGATACGTAAGGTGTGAGTTACATAACGCTACAATTGAGAATATCATGAATAACAGCAAGGATAGTGAATTTATTTGGGTCTCTGTTAGTAAATAATCAAAGGAAGCTCTTAGTAGGAAGATGTTACAGACCACCAGAAGAATCTTATGACAATAGTGAGACACTTTACAGTGAGATTAATATTTCAGCTGTTAATAAAGTTACAATTATAGATGATTTTAATTTTCGACATATTGGTTTGGAAATGCAACATACTAAACATGAGGGATATAGATTTCTGAAAACTGTTCAAGATAGATTTTTCACCAATTTGTCAAAAACCTACAAGAAATTATGCTATGTCGGATATATTGTGAACTTTTATCTTGAATCTGTTTATATAGAAAACATAAAGATTGGTCAAACTGGATGTTAAGACATCCAAAAGGAAGCATGAAAACATTCGGCTGAAAATATATAAATTAACATCAAGAATTACTTTAAGTACATTAGGAGTAAACAAATCTTGGGATGGTGATAGGACAATTGAAGGCTGACAAAGACAGGCTTATGTCGAATAATTATGAAATGGCTAGATTATTAAATTCTGCTTTTCCTTCACCGTTTACTAATAAAGATTTAAGTAGTACTCCTCATCTTGAATAATTGATCGATGAAAACAAAGTTGCTTAAGAGAATTGCATAAATTCTGAACTTCTTAAAATAAAATTGGGTAGTTTAAGGAATGATATCCGTTTCGGACCAGGTAATATTTCCCCAAGAAGTTTGAAGGAGGTTAATGACTGGATATGTGAGGAACCTGCTACAATTTTTTTTAAGTGCTTAAACAGTGGACAAGTACCAACAGATTGGAAATTAGTTAATGCTACTCCTATTCTCAGTAAAGGTGCATAAATGGTTCCAGTAATTACATGTCTCGTAGTCTTACATCAGTTGTGGGAAAGGTTTTGGAATTACTAATAAAATATATTTTACAAACTCATTTAACAAAGTTGAGATTTTATCGGATAGTGAAAAAGGTTTCACTAAGGGAAAATCTTGCCTCACAAATCTTTGGGCATGCTCAGAAAATGTTACTGCATATGTAGATGAGGTTAAAGTAGTATATTTGATGTATCTGGATTTTCTGAAAGCATTTGGCAAAGTGCTACTTAAAGGGCTTGTAAAGAAACGTATCTTTACAGGTATATGGGATAAGTTAACTAATTGACGAGTGGTTTGATAGAAGAAAGCAGAAGGATGTTATAAATGGAGCACAGTCAAACTGGATTAATGTTGCAAGTGATGCGCCTTAGGGCTCAGTCTTAGAACCATTCCCTTTTTGATTCAGATAGATGTAGGAATGATCAGTAGCTTACTTAAATTTGCTGATGATATCAAGGTCTTAAATGTTGCTAGCAGTAAGGATGCTGCTGATGCTTCACAAAGGGATTTAAATCGTTTAGTGAGTTTGGAAAATAAATGACAGATGGATTTTAATTATAATAAATGTAATATATTGCCTGTGACTTATCATAATTTGAATTATAAGTATAATTTGGATGGGAATAATCTTAAAAGTATCATGAAAGAGAAGGATCTTGGTGTAATAGTTGATCAATCTCTTTAGCCATTCAAACAGTGTGTTGTTATTAGTGGTAAGGTTGTATCTACAGAGATATTTAATACAAGTTTAAAGCGGTTGATAATTAATTGCATAAGTCACTAGTTAGTGCACATTTGAAGTATTGTGTTCAGTCTTGGTCTCCTTACATTAGGAAAGACATTAAATTCTTGGAAAGGGTTCAGAAGAGGTTTACTAAAATGGCACCTTGGATGGATCAATATCTTAAAGTTGTTTTCTCTTGAGAAAAAGAGAGCTAGAGAGAATTTAACTGAAGTGTTTAAGATTGTAAAGAACTGATAATGTTGCTGCATCAACATTTTCATACTAACAGCGAGAATTATAGAACTAAGGGATACGAATATAGATTTATATAAAGGAATAAGCCGTTTTCACCTAAGAGAATTTTAGTTTTTAAATAGAGTGGTTGGACTATGAAATGGGTTCCCTTCGGATGTTGAGGAAACAGTAAATTTGAGTGAGTTTGAATATAATAATAATGAGGGCTGGCTTTAAGTTTTCTTATATCAGTTGTAGTCTGGCTTAGAAGATTGGACAGCCGAGAAGGACCAACAGGTTTATTGTTGTCCTTAAACATTATGTTATGTTAATTTCAGCCATTGCTGCATTCAACAAACAACGTGATTCATATAAATCAATATTTAGGTGTCAGTTTGGTTTGTTTCGAATTTCGCGCAAAGCTACACGAGGGCTATCTGCGCTAGCCGTCCCTAATTTAGCAGTGTAAGACTAGAGGGAAGGCAGGTAGTTATCACCACCCACCGCAAATTCTTGGGCTACTCTTTTACCAACGAATAGATAGCCCTTGAGTAGCTTTCCGCGAAATTCAAAAACAAAAACAAACTTTTGTATATTGGCTAGTTGTTTTTTTCTGTTTAACTGGTGTTTTCTTGTCAGCCAACTTTCTCAATAATGACTTGCATCGTCTAACTTTCTACTTTTATGTTAGTCATGGGAATATTACCTTTTAAAACATTTGAATCATGTTCACAAACACTCCAAATAAAGTCATTTTTTAGTACCGGCAGTTATTTCTTTAAT
>NC_134837.1:271572083-271615023 GCF_004210375.1 Tachypleus tridentatus
CCTCTTAAAGTCCTGCTGTCATTTTTCACAGTTTATACTGCCCTTTATATGTTTCCTCAACTTTAAGACAGCCTCCAACGTTTCCTCCAACCTACAAACTCTTCATATAAACTGGACATCATCACTTCCAGATTCTTTAAAAGTGCATAATAATCCAGAGTTTCCAAATAAAACCCATTTGTTGCACCCATTGTAGCTGAGAAACTTGGATTGCTTAGCCCCCGAACTGTATTATTTGTAAAAGTAAAATAAAATTTGATACTACGATTAAATAAAGTCGCCTGTTGTTAACAATGTTAAGCCTACTTTTGACAATTAACTAGTTTTAGACTGTATTTGTTAAATAAAACAATGTATTTAATTTGTCTTACAATCTCACTGCAAGTTGAATTATAACTAAGTTTACAGGTACACGTACTAAGCCTAATCTAATGTTATACTACTAAAAACTAAATTAAAAGCTTATACCTACTATTTTCGTTCACAATCGTATTAAATCTAGCTATTTTTGTTATGAAACTCTAATTCATAAATAATAATAGAACCAACTACGACTGAAAAATCCACACATTATTAGAACTTAGTTTTAAATTGAATTATATATAAACCTAATCTAACGTTATTCTAACTTTACTCTGCTAAATTCTCAACCAAAAGCTTACACTTGCTGTTTCAGTCCCCAATCTTATGAAATCTAGTTATTTTTTGTTATGCTACTCTAATTTCTAAAGTCTATAGTTTCGTACAAATTAGGAACTCAAATTACCAATATTGGCAAGCTAGAATATAAAATAAAAACTCATATCTTTTAATTTTGCTGGAATATGGTTTATGCACTGAATCAAACACGGTGTCTCCGATCAGCTCTTATTTTTTTAAACGGTTCCTTATATACACTTATTTTTATATATGACATGCGAATAACCAATCCACAGCTTTGAAAAAACCCTTGAGTGGTTTTATAAGTTATTTTGATGTATTATATGGCCTTCTTATTTCAGCAAAGATTTCAAGAAGGTAAGGTGTGTTTTAAGTCTGCTTGAAATTTCATATTTTTGTAAACCTAAATACAACTCAGTCACTAAGCATGATAAATTATAATGGAATTCTGAGGTACCAGTATAGTAATTTATGAATTTTTGGTTATTCAACTATATATATAAAACACAAAATAAATATTTTTTCATATCGTGTGTGTGTGTTTTTCGGATAGCAAAGCCACAAAGGGCTATCTGCTCAGCCCACCGAGGTGAATCGAACTCCTGATTTTAGCGTTGTAAATTCGGAGACATACCACTGTACTAGCGGGGGGGCATTTTTCATATCCTTCACAAGCGAAACTTGAAAAGGCTTTACAACCTAATCTAGCACCAACCGAGTTGAAAGGCCGTAGACAGAATAAATAATTGTTTGCTTTACTTCTTTGTTTACCGTTCTATTTCATAAGAAAATTAACTTATTTCTAAGTAGTAATAATAATATATATATATGCAGGGGCACTTTGTAAAGATTAAGGACCAGTTTTATATTATTGAATACGGTAACATGAATTCATGTGCGCCGCATCTGCAAGTTCTGTAATGTTAGCCAGGCACGACTGGAAGGATCAATGTAATAAAAATAATAAATATATAACGTTATGAGACTTACGCTATTTAGGATACACATTTGTAGTTTTTGTGTAGTAATTTGTAATCATTATGGAACGAAAAATAAAACTATATTTATTTCCTTTTTTTGTGTGTGGTAGTTACGACGACAGCCAAATTTACAAACCCCATATAGTTACAGTAGAGAAAATAACACTGAAAATATAGTCTTGCTGAAAGCAAACGAAATATATTTAGGAACTTTTAGAGGTTACACAAATAATATTTAAGATTTTGGGGACAAAGAAGAGTTTTTTTAATCATAACATCAAAATCACCTCACACTCGGACCAGTAATGAAGCAAACTCAATATTTTCACAAATATATGTATAAGTGTATTGAGTATAGGTCAAAACTATGAAGCATTTAGCCGGTATTGTGTCCTCTGTGAGATCCTTTTGCATTGTGTATCATCCATCCAAAATTTGCTGCCAATCACCAGAACAGGCGCATTGTTTTGAACTAATATTGACTATAAACACAACACGATGAAAGACAGTTAGCCTGATAGTGACCTTACTTTTCCTCAGAGTGTATTAACTTCACATGGGATAATTTGTTTCTGCTATGTAAACTATGTCTTTTTGTTATATTTCTTTTGATTTGTAGCTTTACTCTTAATGGTATATTAAATGTTCAATCTAAGCTAATCTTGATTTTCTTTATTATTATGTATCACCTTGGGTGGAATTTAGGTGAGCTTCCTCTTTTACATATACGCATATTTTCATAAACAGATTATTTGTAATTTGTACTAATGAATTATTAATCAGAGTATGAGTTTCCAATGAAAACTGCATTGAAAACACAGTTCAATATAGCACACCTTTCTGAAATGTACCTTGGTATTTACATTATTATAATTTACCATCCATACTTCATATTGATGACATTTTGGAAGCCCCTCCACAGTTTAACTCAGCCCCCCAACGAAAACATCCTGGCGCCGCCACTGTGTTAAAAAACAATTAAGTTAATATACCAGAACTAAATCCTCGCTGCTGAAGAAATTACTGCTTGGAAAGATATTTTAATAGATACTAACTGGAAAAAAATACATAAATATACTTATCACCCATTTAAAGGTTTTGTCTTTGTTGATGCGGATTATTTATTTTATCACAATGCTTTAATGACGAACAATAAACATGATACTGATTTATGTACACTTTGTGGTAAAGACACTGAAACAGTGAGACATTTATATGGCCTGTGTCCAATGGTTCAACCTTTATGGAAATTTGTTTTCGACACTATTTCCTTTATCACTCAAAAATCAATACCAATTAGTCAAAAAAGGCGAATTCTTGTACAGAGCTTCTTAAAAGGATTAAGAAAATATGATAGCCTACAGTGTAGGTTTTTGATTATTTTAGCTAAATATTGTATAATGACTGTTAGAAAATTTTTTTAGCAAAAAATATCCATTTAAATCTATTGTCATTTTATAAGCTCAATTAAGAAATAAAATAAGTTTTGGTTATTCCAGGTATGTTATTCGTAATAATGTCGATGCTTTCTTTTAATTTTATTCTAAAGTTGTTCGTCCTTGTTCACAACGTTACATTATCCTGTGCCCTTTGATATGAGATATTACAGAAAGTATGAGGTGCATTTAATTGTATATAACTATGTATTTGATCTTTGTACATATTTTGTATGTAATATATGTCACTATATGGCCTCTTTAAGATGTTTGTAAATAATAATAATAAAAAAAAGGTGGTTCTCCTCCAATCCCTGAAGCTTCGCAACGTCAGGTACGGTTAATACGTGGGAGGGTGACCACGTTGGAATACCGGGTGATTTTGTTTTTTCACGTTGAAATTGGTAGGTCTCGAAAAGAGCTGATCGATACCTCTCATTTTTTTTCACAAATTTTCATAGAAGAGAAACAAAAATCCTTCGCGAAAGAAAGTGGTGGGATCAAGTGAAGTGCCTTAATAGTATGTGTCTATAATGGTAAACTCTGGGGAAAACATTTTTGTCATGGGAGTTAATCTAATTCTCCATCACAGCTATAGGGGAAAAATTCGTGCAAGTAACGATCGAAAATCAACACGTCAGTTAATTAAACACGCTTCCGAAACGTATGCTTGACCAGAGGCTTTTACGAACAAAACGGAATTCAAACTATCATTTCCTGCGATCGTCAAGAAAAGTAGCAGCTCTCTAAGCAGGTGACGCGAGCCGCGTTCTATTTCACTTTTAACCAAACTCCTCTCTTCAGACATACATTGGAAGAGGAAAGATATAAACTATCTTCGTGGGTCGTTCTTCGTTCGATCTTCGTAATGCACAAAGGGTGCGAGATCTACAAAACAGAAACTACCTTAACCAGTAGATCCAGCCCACATAAATCTGAGGCAGTCTTGTTCAGACGGAATTTAAAACGTATTCCTATTTCACAAACTTGTCTCGCTTGTGCACGTTTTGCCTAAGAAAAAACAACGGAAAAGAAACTGTCGAGGGTCACAGAAAAGGCGACACGACTAAACTTTCGAGTTTTCTTACATAACTTTCGCTAAGTTTTTGTAAAATTACTTTCTCTGGAGATGTAACGAAGAGAGAGTGACTTCGCTAGGAGACACCGACGACTGCACACATTATTTAAAAACAAATGCGTGTACGTATGTATCTGTTTTATATGTATGTACCTTTCAAATTTAACTTTCCAATAACGACAAGAGTCTTTGCTATTGGGGTATAAAACAAAAAGATGAGTAGGAAAAAAGTTTCAAAACAGGAAAAGCAAAATTGAAAATATAGCAGTGAAAGCAAAACGTGAAGGAAACGTCTTGAGATAAGTAGGAATTTGGTACGTGGCACACTTCCGACTCGCGAACGGTAGTAACCGGGTGTGACAGGTGCTTCAATAGTAATTGTTGAAACTTGAAACACACACCCTGTTCCTTTATTCATTCTGTTTCCATAACGTCAGAACGTTATACCCATTTTTTGCAATGCACTTTGATCAATTTCCATACACTTTTTTTAGCAAGAATGAAAACAGCGACTTCTGTTGCGCTCTCACTAGAGGATAACAAGCGTTTAATACTATTTTGTTGAAAGGAAGGAGGTGATTACACACGACTTCTTCGGATTGAAATCAAAATACACATTAGTAAACACAGGTAAATTAATGTGTATAGCCAGATGACCAATAAAACAAGGTGAACATTAAATCTAATAAATAATTCTAATCCTGATACAAGCTCGGGTAAAAACTAAATTCTTCACACACACCTGTAAGTGATTGGATGTAGGCCTGTGTAACGAGAGGAAAATACCAGATTTTGTGAAAGTGGGAAAGAAATATAAAGAAGGCTAAACCCTAACATGTGGCTAAAATACGTTTGAGAAAGTTCTCAGAGGCCTAATTGATCAATTAAGTGTTCCATGTCAATGACACCCACGCCTGTGTGCGACAGTTTCCACTCTCGAAATTACACTCGTGTAGTTCCTGGAGGGGTGTGTGTGTGTGCGCACACTAAAGTTATTAGGACATAGGCTACACCTTCCAGCGTCCTCCGGTGATAGCAACTTTTTAAAGCATCTCTTAGGTTTTACAACTACGAAATTTTAACCTGGGATAACGATTTCCTTTTAGGGAAATACTTAAAACACCCAATAACAAACAAAATTAAACTGTCATCGTTCATACCGCGTTGAAAGCGCCGGTTCTCGTCGTTGAGCAGCAGTGTTTTTTTGAGCTCCTTATTTTGTTCTTTGCTAAGCTTAGTTTGCTGTTAGTTAAAGGTTTTTGCTGCATTCTTTTTGTGGTTTTTTAAGCTTATTTACCATGTCTTTTTTAATAACGAAACCGTTCTTGAAGTTATGCGAAGTACTTTCTTCGTGGAAACTTCTACTGCAAACCATGGGAATATGATCCAAGCTGTTGTTTCAACTTTTGGTGCGGCGTCAGTTACTGCAGTTGTCCCACGACCGGGAGGCTATGAGGTGACTTTTGTTTTACCAGCGTATGTTGATATGGCTATAGATTCGGGTTTATTTGTTATTGGGGTACATTGTTCTACGAATGGCGTCACTAAGAGAACAGTTACTGTTTCATTTATGGATATTTCCGAATATATAGACGATGTTATTATTCTCAATAAGTTAAAGGATTTTGAATGTGAGGTTAAAAGCCCTATTGTATGGAAGCGTGACCATGGTATCTATTTAGGTATTCGCCATGTTCGTATCTCGTTTAGTGCTCAATGTTCATCTTTGCCATATGTTGGGAAGGTTGTTGATCCACTGGGCAAGGTTGTGTTGCTAAAGGTGAAACATGATCGTCAATTGAAAGTGTGCAATTTATGCTTGGGGGCGGATCATTTATATCGCGATTGTCCGCAGTTCATATGCCGGAATTATAATGAGCAAGGACACGTTCGTCATCGTTGTCCTAAGCTTGTTGTATCTCGGCCTTCTCGTGACGGTGCTATAGTGGCACCGACTACTTACTTTTGTGATTAAACCAACTTTCGGTCCATCAAATACATTGGAGGCGCCTCTCCCGACGAAAGATGTAGCTCCCCATGCTATGTTCCAGGACGATTCTCCTCGCCGATCGACGGTATCAGGAGATGGAAGGTGAATGGGCTAGTAGTCATCCCCTTGCTGGAGGCCGACATTTATACAGCCACTTCCCATCTTTATAGAATCGTGGAGAGAGTACCGCCAGCAATGTAGAAGAACCTGTTTCTCGTCAGTAGAATTACGCTAGTGTAGTGGCAATGGATACTGGCGAACAATCGAAGAAAGGCGGAGAACGGAAACGTTTGTCTGACATGACGGGTTTGCGTCTATCTAAGGCAAAGCTTAAGACTGTCTCTCAGCAGTAGTTGTGTATTTTGTAATTGTTTTCTTATTATGTTTGGTGTAATTACGGTATTTTGGACATTAGTTCAGCAGGACAATATAGACCAGCTACTCAAGTTTATAGAGAAGACCCTTTCTCAAGAGCAAGCTCGTATGTGTGATGCACCTTTCACAGCCTCAGAATTGTTATCAGCACTAGCAAGTTTACCAACTGGCAAATCTCCGGTCTTGATGGCTTTACATCTGAATTTTACAAGTGTTTTTACCATTATTTGTGGTTGATTTTGTGGCTGTCTTGTCCGACCGCTGTCACTCTGAACAGTTGCTCCATTCTATGTGTAATGTGGTGATTGTTCCTATTCCAAAGGGCGAGGATAGACGCTTGGAAGCTAATAGTCGGCCACTGACGTTGCTATGTACTGACTACAAACTCTTGGCTAAAGCTCTGACTCGACGTCTTTCAGCAGTGATATCTAGTTTAGTGTCAGTTGATCAGTCCGGTTGTATACCTGGCCGGGATGTCATTGATACCCCGTTAACTTTAGTTTTCTTACTCCAATCTTTAGAACGTACAGGACAGGGAGGGGGGATGTTTCGAAGCTTGATCAGATGAAAGCCTTCGATCGGGTGGACCATGAATATCTAGTTCAACTTCTTGTGCATATTGGTTTTGGCTCGAATTTTGTTACTTGGATTAAAATATGCTATACTGCTATTTCTAGCTCTCTCAAGTTTAATGACTTTCTTACAAATGGGTTCTCCATAACTCGGGGTATTTGTCAAGGCTGTCCAATGTCTGCTTTGTCCAATGTTGGTTCATAATGATCATACTATTGGTATTGGGGGTGATGAAGTCCTCCACACACCATCCCTTATTTATCAACATGCAGACGACACTACGCTGACTTTACGTAATTCAGATTCTTTGCCACACATGTTGGAAGTTTGCAGTATTTTTTGATAAAGCTTAAGGGAATAAGATAAATTGGACTAACAGTCAGGGTCTATGGGTTGTTAGTTTAGCCTGTTCTGATGACTATGCCCCAGGAGAGTTGTAAATCTCCCAGGATCCCATTCGGACTTTGGGTATTGATTTTCATTCTATATTCGATGTCATGCTGCAAGTTACGTGGCAGGAGTGTTGCAGAAAGTATCTAAAATCCTAGTGTCTTGGCGATATCGTTCGTTGTCGCTTAAGGGTAAATCTATCGTGGTGAATGCCTTGATGGCGTCCGTCCTGTGGTATCCATTGCAAATTCTCCCATTGCCAAAGCGGTTTAAGGCTCGGTTTCGTCAATGTGTCTTAGATTTCGTCTGGAGGGATGGTATTCACAAGGTGGCTTACTGGACCTTAACCAAGAATTTTGCTAGGAGGATTATCAATTTGGTAAATATTAACTTTTGTAAACTTACTTTTCGATTGAAATTTCTGTATAGATGCTTGGATGGTTTTTGTCCGTTCACATTATGGCAACTTCATTTGTTTTTTTCCTTCTTATGGTAATCTAGCATACAGATTTTGGGCTCATCAGTGCCAGATTTTGCCAAGGTATGTGAAGGTCTTACCTATGTTTATTCAGGAAATATTTCAAGCATCGAAAGTTCTTCTTGGAGATAAAGAGCTTGTACCTGTTCCTCTTTCACCACATGTTTTCGACGAACTGCTGTTTCTTAATCCTGTTACTGTTGATGCTCGGAACCGCACATTTAATTTTCCTGAGTTTATTAAAGCGGGATTGATCCAGGTGAGACACTTGTTGTACGAGGTGCTCCCATGCTTTCTCCCTGTGAAGGTAGTAGTTGAACTGTGCACACAGTTGTCGATATTTCGTTAAATGTCAATGCCATTGTTTAACATCTCTCTCACCTGCAGAATGCATTGTCTGACGAATGGCTGTCGCTCAAGTCTACAAACTCAGCACGACTATCCTCGACATAGCAAGTACTTGACATTTATTTTATGGACATTTCAGATAAACGCGTACATTTTAAGGGGCTAACACTGAAGCAGTTGGTTTGTTATTTAAATTGTTCACTTGCTCATCATGTCCTTGTTCCATCATTTGGAGCGGGTATTTTTCCTCCAGAAGATTTCAAACTCATTCTCAAATCTACATTTTCATTATTTGTGAGTTTTGATGTCTGAATCGTGGATTATTTGTTGTGGTTGTGGGCAGTAACGACTAATGTAAAGTTGATTCATATGGACAGGTATCCCAAAGGGTTGTGCACTTTTTGTTCTCAAACACAGGAAACCAGAGACCATCTGTTTTTTCATGTGTTCTCACGTACAGCTTTTGTGGTCATATGTATATGCTTTATTGGAAATTATTTTGGTTGTCCTATATCCAACTGTGCTTGGAGGAGATGTCAAGAAGTGGAATCTCATCCTTCGCTACCTAGCCACTGTTTAAATATTTATCTGTTATGTGCATTCTTAAAATAACGTGTTATTTTATAACATTAAGTTTTCTATTAACTTCTGTGTGAAGTGCAAGTTCCATTGTTTTCATTATTTTATTAATGTCTATAGTGTATTTTGTTTTAGCAACCTACTGTTAACAATAACTTCTTTTACATTTTCTAACACATCTTACACCTTTTGTTGTAGTTTCTAGCAAGTTTGCATTTGCGATGTTTTCTTTCCTTATGCTAATTTCTAAACTAGTGTTTTATTTGATAAACATTTGTATCTATCCCCTCTTTGAGGTGAGATGAATAAAGAAAAAAATCCCCGGAAGGTCCCAGGTTCGATCGCTGGCAAGCACAAACGTATTCTTTTAATACTGGGTTTTACTTTATTATAGTTGATAGGAAATTGAAATAAAATTGTATTTATAATACCAGTGTCAGTGCGTGATACGCTTTTGAGATTTTACAGGTTTTTAATAAGTTTACCCAAAAACATGTAAACACATTTCAAAATCATGTCAGTAAAGATTAATAAACTAAAAAAGAATCGTTATTGGTTTTAAATATAATGCGTATTAAAAAGACGTATAAAATCGCTTATTGCGTTTTCGTGTAATAATTGTGACAAAAAAAATTAAAGTTATGAAATTCTTCTGTTCAGTTTCTGATATAAAGAGAAAAGAATGAGTAAATTAAACTCCGCATTTGGCACATTTAAGGGCAATTGAGCAAGTTATGAAAACGTTGACAACTGTTGATTCGCTGATGTCGTTTGAAGACACGTTAGCACATTGTCAAATTACTTTTGGCTTTGGTAGACAAGGAAGAGTGTTATTTTACTTACAGTTATATGTAAAGCTGTCATTATATTCGTGTTCCTGTTCCATGGAAAGGGTTCATGAGGTTTTTTTTTTTCTATTTCAAATGCGTGAAGAGTGTGAAACGTCGATTCACGCAACCTTATTTTAAGTTTAGGTAACGTACCTTCTTAGTTGTACAGGTAATGTTTAAAGATCACGACTCCGTCAGTGTTTGTTGAGAACAACTATTCAAGCTGTGACAGCTAATCAACCTATATGTTCCGTTCTTTAACCTTTTGTTTTAAATAGCGGTTAGAACTGTTGCATGGATATGCGAGTTATCATCTGCAACTTACTAAAGACGGAAAAGAGTTAAGGCAATTCTTCAAAATCGTTCACCACCGACTGTTTGATGTACTTTATTTTTACCGATCAGTGGAATTGGCGATAATATCGTAACTTCCCCAACGTCTGACAATGCATACAGGTTATTTGATTGGAATTGGAAATAAACGAACCACAGATAGCGACTCAAAGGTTCTAAACGCCATATCTTGCCACTCTTACAGGGAAGAGAAGCGACAACCTATGGAGATCATTGTTTTCTTGAAGTCTCCTTGTTCTGTTATCAATTTTTGTCTGATTTCTTTATTTTTCCAGAATGTCTTCACTTAGTAAAGGCTATTTGCGATGCTTAATATCTTATTGTTGTTATCGAATCTCCTGTTTTACGTACTTATTTAAAAATTGTATTTCTTTCACTTGAATATAGTGAAGATTAAATAGGTACGAGGAAATTACGATCCCACGACAGCAGAATATTAATTATTCTGAAGTGTTTCATGCTTCCAGGTGCAGCTGGTTCTTGTAAACGTTTCTGTTGAACGAGGTTCTATGTCTAGGTAAAGTCATTTTCAACGAGAACAACGATATATAAACTTGAGAGACGACGTTAGTCGCCAAGAGTAGATGGTTTTTGAAGAGAGTGTTTTCAAAACAGATGAGACCTCTTCTGCACATTAGACGTTTTCCCACCGATATGATATCCTACAACCCGCGACTGTCAACGTACTGTTAAAACAAGAGGGCCTTTACAAAATTGTCATTTTAGGAGCTTGAAAGTCACCATGAAACTTTGTCGTGTTGAACACCTTGAAGAAGTTGTGTGCGAGAACGAGACATCAGCTAGAGTGCGATCATCTAATTGGTCGCAAGATAAGAAATATGAAATATTTTTCGGAGGATCCATAAGCATATTGAAGGATTTAAAAGACGTATTAAATCGCTTATTACGTTTTCGTGTAATAATTGTGATAAAAAAAATTAAAGTTATGAAATTCTTCTGTTCAGTTTCTGCTAGAAAGAGAAAAGAATGAGTAAATTAAATTGCACGTTTAAGGGCAATTGAGCGAGGTGTGAAAACGTTGAATACTGTAGGCTCGAGGATGTCGTTTGAAGACACGTTAGCACATTATCAAATTACTTTTGGCTTTGGTAGACAAGGAAGAGTGTTTTTTTATTTACGGCTATATGTAAAGCTGTCATTATATTTGTGTTTGTTTAGTTTGCGAAATGAGATATTTTGAAACGTTGATGATTAATTTTGAAAACAGTAAAAAGGAAAAAAACAGGAAGTGACGTGCTTGTAGTGTAGTGGTTATCACATCCGCTTAACACGCGGAAGGTCCCAGGTTCGATCCCTGGCAGGTACATATTATTTGTTGGACAGCGCCGGTTCTCGTCAACGAGTACAGACGTGTTTTTCGAGCTCCTCATTGCCTCAGTGTAAATTTAACAGCTAAGCCTAGTGAGCGTGTAGTTCTTTTTTTTTGCTAGATTTTTTATTTTCCAAGTTGTTTGACGATGTCTTCATCAACCAAGAAGGTCATGGAAGTTATGCGTCGTACAGTTTTTGTGGAAACGACAACTTCAAGCCATGGGGACGTTATCCATTCTGTTATTTCTACGTTTGGTGCTGCTTCGGTCACTGCCGTAGTTCCTCGCCCGGGTGGATATGAGGTAACTTTTGTTCTTCCCGACGATGTGGACCTGGCTATAGATGCTGGTCTAACTGTAAATGGTGTGCACTGTTCGGCTAATGGTGTCACTAAACGTACTATTACTGTGTCATTTATGGACGTACCCGAATATATCGACGATAATATTATTCTAAATAAACTTAAAGATTACGATTGTGAGGTGAAAAGCCCTATTGTGTGGAAGAGGGACCAGGGCATATACTTAGGTATACGCCATGTTCGTTTGTGTTTTAGTGAGAAGTGTATCTCTTTGCCATACGTAGTAAAAGTTTTTGATTCTTTGGGCAAGGCGGTAATGGTAAAAGTGAAGCATGATCGTCAGTCAAAAGTATGTAATTTATGTTTGGGGGCGGATCATCTATATCGAGATTGCCCCCAGTTTATATGCCGACATTGTCATATGCAGGGACACGTCCGTCAACGTTGTCCCAAGCTTGTTGTTCCTCGAACTTCCTCTAGTGACGACGCTGAAGTGGCCACGCCTACTACTTCTCGTGACGCCGCTGAAGTAGACACGGCTGCTCCCTCTCGTGCAGTGCCTCATGATGTTGACACCATTTCTGTTTGTCCACGCGTTGATTCGGAGGTTCCCCTTTCAAAGAAGGCTGCAGCTACCCATCGGGTGGTGGCCGATGTTTCTGCCCGACGATCGACGGTTTCTGGTGGGGCCAGGGAACGGGCAAGTAGTCACCCCCCTGCTGCAAGTCGCAATTTTGATCGTCACTTCCCGCCACTTCCGGTTAGTGGTGTGAGTACCGCCGGCGATGTGGAGGTGCCTCTTCCTCGACGTTGGAGGTATGCGAGTGTGGTGGCAATGTCTCCTGGTGACACTTCGAAGAAGGGCAGTGGACGAAAACGTGTGTCGGACGTGCCAATACTACGGATATCTCGGGCGAAGGCGAAGACGGTGTCGCAGCCTTAAATGTGTTTTTTGTGACAGTTTGTTTGTTTCAGTGCGTGTAAGACTGTCATTTATTGTTATTTGAACTTTGTGCATATTTGCTTAGATCTTTACATTTATTCTTGTTATTTTTGTGTTTGTGACAGTTTCCTTTCAATTCTTGTACCTTTACTTTCTCTTTAGCATGGTACTTTTACTAAGGGTGGGAGTTTTGAATTGTAATGGGTTGCGTAATGTTAGTAAGCTGGCTTATTACCTGGATTACTTTGTTACTAATTTTGATGTTGTTTGTTTACAGGAAACGTTTTTCACTGATAATTTTATGATGTCGTTCTGAAATTTTGGCCAGGTGTAGTTTTTTTAATAATTCTACTTCTGGCCGACAAGGGGTTGCCATCTTGATATAGCAGTTTTTGTGTGATAATGTTACATTCGTTTCTTCTGATGGGGTGGGTAGGGTTCTGACAGTCAAATTCAGTTTCGAGTCTTTGTCTTATCTGTTATCATCTGTGTACGCTCCTCGCGATATCTCCGAGCGACGGGAATTTTTCCAAAACTTGGAGTATTGTTTGGATGGTTGCACGGGATTGCTTGTTGTGGGAGATTTTAATTGTGTGGTGGATGTGGCACGCGATCGATTTCCGGTCCGTTTCTACCGTGACGCCAGCCGTTCGGCTTTGTCCAGTTTCTTAATAGGTTTGATTTGCTTGATGCGCATTCACTCATATCGCCGACTACACCTGGTTTCACATGGAAGCGTTTTGTTAATGGTGAGATGATGTCGTCTCGTATTGACAGGGTTTTGCTTTCTTCTACCTTGCAGGGGACTGTCCAACGTTTCCGTACGTTGTGGTTTCCTGCTACAGATCACGCTTTATTGGGCTTCGACCTTACTCTGCGACCAATTGTCAGAGGTCCTAATTTCTGGCACTTCAATAACCAGTTATTGAGGGATGCCGAATATGTGAAAGCCATTAAGCTGTTGATCGCCAGAAGTCGTAGTTGGTCAGTTTATGGGACTGATAAAATTAAATGGTATGAACAATTGAAATGCGCGTTCCGTTTACTTACCGAGCGTTATTCGATTCTTCGTGCGCGGGCATCCCGTTCTCGCAAATGTCAGCTTGAGTCGTCCATCAATCGTGAGCTTCGAAAACTGACCCGTTTCCCTGGTAGATCTAAGGTCAAATTGTATGAACTTGAAGATGCATTGGAGACTTTGGATCACGATACCATAGAGGGGGCGAGGATTCGATCTCATATTCGTTGGTTTGAGGAGGGTGAGAGATCTACATCTTACTTTCTTCGTATGGAAAAGGTCCGTCAAAGCAGAATTGAGTTTCGATCCATGCTCACTGATAGGGGTGTGGAGGTGTCCGGTGTGGAAGATATCGCTGCTGTTTTACATCAGTATTATTCCGCACTGTACTCTAAGGATATCGTTCTGCAGGCAGACATAGATTTAGTTCTCTCATTTGTTGATCGAACTCTTTCCAGTGAACAAGCTAATATTTGTGATGCTCCATTCACGGTTCCGGAAGTTATCGCTGCTTTAGACAGTTTACCGCTGGGCAAATCTCCTGGTTTGGATGGTTTTACCTCCGAATTTTTCAAATATTTTCTACCTCTTTTTGTTGACGACTTTTTATCTGTCTTGTCTCAACTGTTTCACTCTCCACAGTTGCTCCGTACAATGTGTTCTGGGGTAATTGTTCCTATCCCGAAAGGGGGGGATCGACGGTTGGCGGCTAACAGCCGGCCTTTGACATTGCTTTGTACTGACTATAAGCTTTTGGCCAAAGTGCTGGCTCGTCGCCTTTCGTCTGTGATCTCAGTTTAGTTTCAGATGACCAATCCGGGTGTATACCTGGACGGGACGTTGCTGATACTCCGTTAACACTCGTTTTGCTATTGCAATCTTTAGCACGTACCGGCCAGGGTGGAATCTTTTTGAAGCTCGATCAGATGCAAGCTTTTGATCGGGTGGCCTCTGACTATCTATTTCAACTTCTTCTGCGTATGGGTTTTGGTTCTACTTTTGTTCATTGGGTTCGTCTTTGCTATACTTCTATTTCTAGTTGTGTAAAGTTTAATGGATTTCTCACTAATGATTTTGCTATTACTCGGGGTATTCGTCAAGGATGCCCCATGTCTGCTCTACTTTACGTTCTCAGTGTCGAACCGTTACGAAATATGTTAGTCCATAATGTACATATTACTGGTATTGGTGGTGATGTGCTACTCACCACGCCTTCACTTACTTATCAGCATGCTGATGATACCACCTTAACCTTACGAGACGCCGAATCTTTGCCGCATGTGTTGGATGTCTGCCAAATTTTGGCAAAGCTACTGGTGGGAAGATCAACTGGACCAAGAGTCAGGGTTTGTGGGTTGGGTGTTTGGCCTCTTCTGCAGACTTCGTCCTTGGTGAGTTGAGAATTTCCCAGGATCCTATTCGGATTTTGGGAATAGTTTTCCACTCTAATTTCGATGTGATGCTGCAAGATACGTGGCAGGGTGTATTGCGCAGGGTATCTCGTGTCTTGGTGTCGTGGCGATTTCGTTCTTTGTCGCTAAAGGGTAAATCTCTTGTGGTGAACTCCTTGGTGGCATCGGTGTTATGGTACCCGTTGAATATACTCCCGTTGCCAAGACAGTTTGAGGCTAGATTTCGCAAATGTATACTGGATTTTATTTGGCGGGGAGGTATACATAAAGTGGCATACGGTATTCTGATTCGGAGTTATGATTGTGGAGGTATCAACTTGGTTGATGTTAACACTCGTAAACTCGCATTCCGTTTGAAGTTGTTGCAGCGTTGTTTGGATGCTTCTTGTCCTTCCACCTTGCGACAACTTCTTTCTGGATTTTTTCTTGTTATGGTAATCTCTCTTTAAGCTTTCGGATTCTTCAATGCCGTATTTTGCCACGTTTTGTGAAATCGTTACCTTTCTATATTCAGGAAATGTTTCATGCCTGGAAGGTTCTTCTTGGGGATAAAGGGATTGTCCCAGCTCCTCTTTCCCCCCAAATTTTTGATGAACCTTTGTTTTCAATCCGGCTATTGTTGATGTTCGCCACCGAACATTTCATTTTCCTGAATTTATTAACGCAGGTTTGGTTCAGGTCCGTCATTTAATGTACGAGGTGCTCCCTGCTTTTCTTCCGGTGGGGCAGTGATTGAAATGTGTACGGACGCTGACCCGTTGGCCAATGCCCGCACAATTTTTTCACATTTTCATATGCTCAAGGAGGCGTTGCCTGTGGAGTGGTTGCCGATTTTGTCTACCCAGCCGGCTCCTCTTCCGTCGTCCACATGTGTTGTGGATTTATATTTTCTGCACCACTCCGATAATCGAGTTCATTTTCAAGGTTTATCTGTGCGGCAACTGGTGGGATATATACAGTTTTCACTCGCTAATAACTTCCCTGCTCCATTCTACTGGGGGGATATTGTTCCTCCTGGAGACTGGAAACGCATTCGTAAAACGCTTATTCTTCTTTTGTTGGTTTTTTTTGTTTGTGATGTGGATTATTTACTCTGGTTGCGGGCGATTACCACAAATATCAAGCTGATACATATGGACAGACATCCCACAGGGTTGTGCACTTTCTGTTCCCAGGCGCCAGAAACCATAGACCATCTGTTTTTCCAATGTCCTTTTGTACAGCCCTTGTGGTCATATGTATATAAATTATTGGCATTTTATTTTGGATGTCCCATATCAAACTGGGTATGGAGGAGATGCCTCTTAGTGGGATCTCATCCTTCGTTACCCAGGAGATGCTGGAACATATTCCGTTTAATTACAAGTTTGGCACGTCAGGTTATATGTTCTGCTCGTTCAGTTTCTTTGGCACGAAATCGCGTCATTCATTTAATTTCCATGTTTAAAGTGCGTGTACGGAGACATATATATCTTCATTATCATAGATCTTTGTTACATAACTCATTAAATGTTTTTTATTCTGTGTATTCTTATGTTGGTAGCTTGGTAACCCAAGGTGCCCAAGGTTATTTCTTGTGTACGTTGTTAAGATAAGTTGTTATTTCATTATATTTTTGTTACCAATGAAAGATCCATTGATTTCTTGTTTGTTAATGTTCATTATAATGTTTGTTGGATTACCTGCTGTTCCAATTACCTCTTTTATTTCTTTTCCTTAATTTTATTAACTTTGTGGTAATTTTCAGCATGGTAATCTACAGAGTTATTGTTACATGCTAATTCATTAACTTGTGTTTTATTTGTTGTATTTCTGTGTATACCCCCTCGTTGAGGTGGGATAAATAAAGAGAAAAAAAAAAAATCCGCTTAACACGCGGAAAGTCCCAGGTTCGATCCCTGGCAGGCACATATTTATTATTTAAATCGTTTGTTTCCTTTTAATTTAGTTGTTAAGAACGTGGAACGAAATTTTTATCATAAATTCAGTGTGAGAGCGTGAGACGGCTGCGAGATGTCACAGGATTTACACACTTTTTTCCTATACTTGTAACCACCTTCCGAAATTCGTATAAATGTTGTTTAATAAACCGAAAAAGAATCGCTATTGGTTTTGTATATAATACGTGCATGCCTGCGAAATTACACGTTTTCAATAGGCCTTCGTGTAATCGTATAACGTTCGACGAAGAATCTGACCAGCAATTTAGAACTCCAATTCAATGGAAAGGGTTCATGAGTTTTTTTTTTTATTTCAAATGCGTGAAGAGTGTGAAATGTCGATTCACGCGACCTTATTTTAAATTTAGGTAACGTACCTTCTTAGTTGTACAGGTAATATTTAAAGATCTCGACTCCGTCAGTGCTTGTTGAGAACAACTATTCAAGCTGTGACAACTAATCAACCTATATGTTTCGTTCTTTAACCTTTTGTTTTAAATAGCTATTATAACTATTGCATCGATATGCGAGTTATCATCTGCAACTTACTAGTGACGGAAAAGAGTTAATGCAATTCTTCAAAATCGTTCACCACCGACTGTTTGATGTACATTATATTTACCGATCGGTGGAATTGGCGATAATATCGTAACTTCCCTTACGTTTGACAATGCATACATGTTATTTGATTGGAATTGGAAATAAACGAACCACAGATAGCGACTCAAAGGTCCTAAACGCCATGTCTTGCCACTTTTACAGGGAAGAGAAGCGACAAGCTATAGAGATCATTGTTTTCTTGAAGACTACTTGTTCTGTTTATCAATTTTTGTCTGATTTTTTTATTTTTCCAGAATGTCTTCACTTAGTAAAGGCTTTTTTGCGATGCTTAATATCTTATTGTTGTTATCGAATCCCCTGTTTTACGTACTTATTTAAAAATTGTATTTCTTTCACTTGAATATAGTGAAGATTAAATAGGTACGAGGAAATTACGATGCCACGACAGCAGAATATTCATTATTCTGAAGTGTTTCCTGCTTCCAGGTGCAGCTGGTTCTTGTAAACGTTTTTGTTGAACAAGATTCTATGTTTTGGTAAAGTCATTTTCAACGAGAACAACGATATATAACCTTGAGATACGACGTAAGTCGCCAAGAGTGGAATGTTTTTGAAGAGAGTGTTTTTAAAACAGATGAGACCTTTTCTGCACATTAGACGTTTTCCCACCGATGTGATGTCCTACAACCCGCGACTGTCAACGTACTGTTAAAACAAGAGGGCCTTTACAAAATTATCATTTTAGGAGCTTGAAAGTCACCATGAAACTTTGTCGTATTGAACACCTTGAAGAAGTATTGTGCGAGAACGAGACATCAGCCAGAGTGCGATCATCTAATTGGTCGCAAGATAAGAAATATGAAATATTTTTCGGAGGATCCATAAGCATATAGAAGGATTTAAAAGACGTATTAAATCGCTTATTACGTTTTCGTGTAATAATTGTGATAAAAAAAAATTAAAGTTATGAAATTCTTCTGTTCAGTTTCTGCTAGAAAGAGAAAAGAATGAGTAAATTAAATTGCACGTTTAAGGGCAATTGAGCGAGGTGTGAAAACGTTGAATACTGTAGGCTCGAGGATGTCGTTTGAAGACACGTTAGCAGATTATCAAATTACTTTTGGGTTTGGTAGACAAGGAAGAGTGTTATTTTCTTTATGGTTATATGTAAAGCTGTCATTATATTTGTGTTTGTATAGTTTTCGAAATGAGATATTTTGAAACGTTGATGAATAATTTTGAAAACAGTAAAAAGGAAAAAATAAAGTGACGTGCTTGTGGTGTAGTGGTTATCACATCCGCTTGACACGCGGAAGGTCCCAGGTTCGATCCCTGGCAGGCACATATTTATTATTTAAATCGTTTGTTTCCTTTTAATTTAGTTGTTAAGAACGTGGAACGAAATTTTTATCATAAATTCAGTGTGAGAGCGTGAGACGGCTGCGAGATGTCACAGGATCTACACACTTTTTTCCTATACTTGTAACCACCTTCCGAAATTCGTATAAATGTTGTTTAATTAACCGAAAAAGAATCGCTATTGGTTTTGTATATAATACGTGCATGCCTGCGAAATTTCACGTTTTCAATAGGCCTTCGTATAATCGTATAACGTTCGACGAAGAATCTGACCAGCAATTTAGAACTCCAATTCAATGGAAAGGGTTCATGAGTTTTTTTTTTTTTATTTCAAATGCGTGAAGAGTGTGAAATGTCGATTCACGCGACCTTATTTTAAATTTAGGTAATGTACCTTCTTAGTTGTACAGGTAATATTTAAAGATCTCGACTCCGTCAGTGCTTGTTGAGAACAACTATTCAAGCTGTGACAACTAATCAACCTATATGTTTCGTTCTTTAACCTTTTGTTTTAAATAGCGGTTAGAACTATTGCATGGATATGCGAGTTATCATCTGCAACTTACTAGTGACGGAAAAGAGTTAAGGCAATTCTTCAAAGTCGTTCACCACCGACTGTTGGATGTACTTTATTTTTACCGATCGGTGGAATTGGCGATAATATCGTAAATTCCACTACATCTGACAATGCATACATGTTATTTGATTGGAATTGGAAATAAACGAACCACAGATAGCGACTCATAGGTCCTAAAGGCCATGTCTTCCCACTCTTACAGTGAAGAAAAGCGACCGCCTATAGAGATCATTGTTTTCTTGAAGACTCCTTGTTCTGTTTATCAATTTTTATCTGATTTCTTTATTTTTCCAGAATGTCTTCACTTAGTAAAGGCTATTTGCGATGCTTAATATCTTATTGTTGTTATCGAATCCCCTGTTTTACGTACTTATTTAAAAATTGAATTTCTTTCACTTGAATATAGTGAAGATTAAATAGGTACGAGGAAATTACGATGCCACGATAGCAGAATATACATTATTCTGAAGTGTTTCCTGCTTCCAGGTGCAGCTGGTTCTTGTAAACGTTTTTGTTGAACAAGATTCTATGTTTTGGTAAAGTCATTTTCATCGAGAAAAACGACATATAACCTTGAGAGACGACGTTAGTCGCCAAGAGTAGATGGTTTTTGAAGAGAGTGTTTTCAAAACAGATGAGACCTCTTCTGCACATTAGACGTTTTCCCAGCGATGTGATATCCTACAACCCGCGACTGTCAACGTACTGTTAAAACAAGAGCGCCTTTAAAAAATTATCATTTTAAGAGCTTGAAAGTCACCATGAAACTTTGTCGTATTGAACACCTTGAAGAAGTATTGTGCGAGAACGAGACATCAGCCAGAGTGCGATCATCTAATTGGTCGCAAGATAAGAAATATAAAATATTTGTCGGAGTATCCATAAGCATATTGAAGGATTTAAAAGACGTATTAAATCGCTGATTACGTTTTCGTGTAATAATTGTGATAAAAAAATTAAAGTTTTGAAATTCTTCTGTTCAGTTTCTTCTAGAAAGAGAAAAGATTTGTTTGTTTTGTTTTGAAATTCGCACAAAGCTACTCGAGGGCTATCTGTGCTAGCCGTCCCTATATTAGTAGTGTAAGACTAGAGGGAAGGCAGCTAGTCATCACCACCCACCGCCAACTCTTGGGCTACTCTTTTACCAACGAAAAGTGGGATTGACCGTCACGTTATAACGCCCTTATGGCTGGGAGAGCGAGCATGTTTAGCGCGACTCGGATGCGAACACGCGACCCCTAAGAGAAAAGAATGAGTAAATTAAATTGCACGTTTAAAGGCAATTGAGCGAAGGGTGAAAACGTTGAATACTGTAGGCTCGATGATGTCGTTTGAAGACACGTTAGCACACTATGAAATTACTTTTGGCTTTCGTAGACAAGGAAGAGAGTTATTTTATTTACGGTTATATGTAAAGCTGTCATTATATTTGTGTTTGTTTAGTTTGCGAAATGAGATATTTCAAACGTTAATGATTAATTTTGAAAACATTAAAAAAGAAGAAAACAGGAAGTGACGTGCTACTTTTTCCTTTCGGGATAGGTCCCGGCCTTTCTTTCCACTGCTGCATTTGCCTCCACCCAAAAGAACATTTAGTGAGACATTCCCCACCCAAAAAGTCAAGAATAATAACGATAATTAATTTATTGAAATAATAATAAAAAAACAAAAAACCCACCACTTAATCTTAATAACAATCCACGAAAGGGGACGAAGAGGAACTACAAAGTTCCTGAACACCCCGGTTGGAGAGAGAACTCTTCTGATTTCTCTGTCTCTAAACTGAACCCCTGCCACGTTAGTTTAGTTTAGTTTAGTTTTACTCACGTGCTTGTGGTGTAGTGGTTATCACATCCGCTTTACACGCGGAAGGTCCCAGGTTCGATCCCTGGCAGGATCGATTTATGGAAAGCGCCGGTTCTCGTCGTCGAGTACAGACGTGTTTTTTTCTATCTCTTATTTCTTTAGTGTAAATTTAACAGCTCAACCTAGTGAGCGTGTAGTTCTGTTTTTTTTCCTCGTTTATGTATTTTTTCGAGTTGTTTGACGATGTCTTCATCAACCAAGAAGGTCATGGAAGTTATGCATCGTACTGTTTTTGTGGAAACGACAACTTCAAGCCATGGGGACGTTATCCATTCTGTTATTTCTACTTTTGTTGCTGCTTCGGTCACTGCTGTTGTTCCTCGCCCGGGTGGTTATGAGGTAACTTTTGTTCTTCCCGCCGATGTCGACCTGTCTATAGATAATGGTTTAATTGTAAATGGTGTGCACTGTTCGGCTAATGGTGTCACTAAACGTACTATTAGTGTGTCATTTATGGACTTCCCGGAATATGTAGACGATGATACTATATTAAATAAACTTAAAGATTTTGATTGTGAAGTGAAAAGCCCCATTGTGTGGAAGAGGGACCAGGGCATATATTTAGGTATACGCCATGTTCGTGTGTCTTTCAGTGAGAAGTGTATCTCTTTGCCGTACGTAGTGAAAGTTTTTTATCCTTTGGGCAAAGCGGTAATGTTAAAAGTGAAGCATGATCGCCAGTCAAAAGTGTGTAATTTATGTTTGGGTGCGGATCATCTATATCGCGATTGCTCCCAGTTTATATGCCGACATTGTCATATGCAGGGACACGTCCGTCAACGTTGTCCCAAGCTTGTTGTTCCTCGAAATTCCTCTAGTGACGACCCTGAAGTGGCAACGCCTACTACTTCTAGTGACGCCGCTGAAGTAGTCACGGCTGCTCCCTTTCTTGCAGTGCCTCATGATGTTGACTCAATTTCTGTTTGTCCTCACGTTGATTCGGAGGTTCCCCTTTCAGGGGAGGCTGCAGCTATCCATTTGGTGGTGGAAGATATCTCTTCCAGGCGACCGACGGTTTCTGGTGGGGCCAGGGTACGGGCGAGTAGTCATCCCCCTGCTGGAGGACGCAATTTTGATCGTCACTTCCCGCCACTTCCGGTTAGTGGAGAGAGTACCGCCGGCGATGTGGAGGTGCCTCTTCCTCGTCGTTGGAGGTATGCTAGTGTGGTGGCAATGTCTCCTGGTGACACTTCTAAGAAAAGTGGACGAAAACGGGTGTCGGACGTGCCAATACTACGGATATCTCGGGCGAAGGCGGTGTCTCAGCCTTAAATGAGTTTGTTGTGCCAGTTTGTTTGTTTCAGTTAGTGTAAGACTGTCATTTATTGTTATTTGTACTTTGTGCATATTTGCTTAGATCTTTACATTTATTCTTTTTTTTTTTTGGTTTGTGACAGTTTCCTTTCAATTCTTGTACCTTTACTTTCTCTTTAGCATGGTACATTTACTGAGGGTGGGAGTTTTGAATTGTAATGGGTTGCGTAATGTTAGTAAGCTTTACTGGATTACTTTGTTACTAATTTTGATGTTGTTTGTTTACAGGAAACGTTTTTCACTCATGATTTTCATGATGTCGTTCTGAAATTTTGGCCAGGTGTAGCTTTTGTTAACAATTCTCCTTCCGGCCGACAAGGGGTTGCCATCTTGTTACAGCGGTTTTTGAGTGATAATGTTACATTCGTTTCTTCTGATGGGGTGGGTAGGGTTCTAACTGTCAAATTCAGTTTCGAGTCTTTCTCTTATCTGTTATCATCTGTGTACGCTCCTCGCGATATCTCCGAGCGACGGGAATTTTTCCAAAACTTGGAGTATTGTTTGGATGGTTGCACGGGATTGCTTGTTGTTGGAGAATTTAATTGTGTGGTGGATGTGGCACGTGATCGATTTCCGGTCCGTTTCTCCCGTGACGACAGCCGTTCGGCTTTTGTACAGTTTCTTCATAGGTTTGATTTACTTGATGCGCATTCACTCATATCGCCGACTACACCTGGTTTCACATGGAAGCGTTTTGTTAATGGTGAGATGATGTCGTCTCGTATTGATAGGGTTTTGCTTTCTTCTACCTTGCAGGGGAGTGTCCAACGTTTCCGTACGTTGTGGTTTCCTGCTACAGATCACGCTTTATTGGGCTTCGACCTTACTCTGCGGCCCGTTGTCAGAGGTCCTAATTTGTGGCACTTCAATAACCAGTTATTGAGGGATGCCGAATATGTGAAAGCCATTAAGCTGTTGATCACCAGAAGTCGTAATTGGTCAGTCTATGGGACTGATAAAATTAAGTGGTATGAACAATTGAAATGCGCGTTCCGTTTACTTACCGAGCGTTATTCGATTCTTCTTGCGCGGGCATCCCGTTCTCGCAAATGTCAGCTTGAGTCGTCCATCAATCGGGAGCTTCGAAAACTGTCCCGTTACCCTGGTAGGTCTAAGGTCAAATTGTATGAACTTGAAGATGCATTGGAGACTTTGGATCACGATACCACAGAGGGGGCGAGGATTCGATCTCATATTCGTTGGTTTGAGGAAGGTGAGAGATCTACGTCTTACTTTCTTCGTATGGAAAAGGTCCGTCAAAGCAGAATTGAGTTTCGATTCATGCTCACTGATAGGGGTGTGGAGGTGTCCGGTGTGGAAGATATCGCTGCTGTTTTACATCGGTATTATTCCGCACTGTACTCTAAGGATATCGTTCTGCAGGCAGACATAAATTTAGTTCTCTCATTTGTTGATCGAACTCTTTCCAGTGAACAAGCTCATATTTGTGATGCTCCATTCACGGTTCCAGAAGTTATCGCTGCTCTAGACAGTTTACCGCTGGGCAAATCTCCTGGTTTGAATGGTTTTACCTCCGAATTTTACAAATATTTTCTCCCTCTTTTTGTTGACGACTTTTTATCTGTCTTGTCTGAACTGTTCCACTCTCCACAGTTGCTCCGTACAATGTGTTCTGGGGTAATTGTTCCTATCCCGAAAGGCGGGGATCGACGGTTGGCGGCTAACAGCCGGCCTTTGACATTGCTTTGTACTGACTATAAGCTTTTGGCCAAAGTGCTGGCTCGTCGCCTTTCGTCTGTGATCTCCAGTTTAGTTTCAGATGACCAATCCGGGTGTATACCTGGACGGGACGTTGCTGATACTCCGTTAACACTCGTTTTGCTATTGCAATCTTTAGCACGTACCGGCCAGGGTGGAATCTTTTTGAAGCTCGATCAGATGCAAGCCTTTGATCGGGTGGCCTATGACTATCTATTTCAACTTCTTCTGCGTATGGGTTTTGGTTCTACTTTTGTTCATTGGGTTCGTCTTTGCTATACTTCTATTTCTAGTTGTGCAAAGTTTAATGGATTTCTCACTGATGATTTTGCTGTAACTCGGGGTATTCGTCAAGGATGCACAATGTCTGCTCTACTTTACGTTCTCAGTGTCGAACCGTTACGAAATATGTTAGTCCATAATGTACATATTACTGGTATTGGTGGTGATGTGTTACTCACCACGCCTTCACTTACTTATCAGCATGCTGATGATACCACCTTAACCTTACGAGACGCCGAATCTTTGCCGCATGTGTTGGATGTCTGCCAAAGTTTTGGCAAAGCTACTGGTGGGAAGATCAACTGGACCAAGAGTCAGGGTTTGTGGGTTGGGTGTTTGGCCTCTTCTGCAGACTTCGTCCTTGGTGAGTTGAGAATTTCCCAGGATCCTATTCGGATTTTGGGAATAGTTTTCCACTCTAATTTCGATGTCATGCTGCAAGATACGTGGCAGGGTGTATTGCGCAGAGTATCTCGTGTCTTGGTGTCGTGGCGATTTCGTTCTTTGTCGCTAAAGGGTAAATCTCTTGTGGTGAACCCCTTGGTGGCATCGGTGTTATGGTACCCGTTAAATATACTCCCGTTGCCAAGACAGTTTGAGGCTCGATTTCGCAAATGTATACTGGATTTTATTTGGCGAGGAGGTATACATAAAGTGGCATACGGTATTCTGATCCAGAGTTATGATTGTGGAGGTATCAACTTGGTTGATGTTAATACTCGTAAACTCGCATTCCGTTTGAAGTTGTTGCAGCGTTGTTTGGATGCTTCTTGTCCTTCCACCTTGCGACAACTTCTTTCTGGATTTTTTCTTGTTATGGTAATCTCTCTTTGGGCTTTCGGATTCTTCAATGCCGTATTTTGCCACGTTTTGTGAAATCGTTACCTTTCTATATTCAGGAAATGTTTCATGCCTGGAAGGTTCTTCTTGGGGATAAAGGGATTGTCCCAGCTCCTCTTTCCCCACAAATTTTTGATGAACCTTTGTTTTTCAATCCGGCTATTGTTGATGTTCGCCACCGAACATTTCATTTTCCTGAATTTATTAACGCAGGTTTGGTTCAGGTCCGCCATTTATTGTACGAGGTGCTCCCTGCTTTTCTTCCGGTGGGGGCAGTGATTGAAATGTGTACGGACGCTGACCCGTTGGCCAATGCCCGCACAATTTCTTCACATTTTCATATGCTCAAGAAGGTGTTGCCTGTGGACTGGTTGCCGGTTTTGTCCACCCAGCCGGCTCCTCTTCCGTCGTCCACATGTGCTGTGGATTTATATTTTCTGGATCACTCCGATAATCGAGTTCATTTTCAAGGTTTATCTGTGAGGCAACTGGTGGGACATTTACAGTTTTCACTCGCTACTAATTTCCCTGCTCCATTCTACTGGGGGGATATTGTTCCTCCTGGAGACTGGAAACGCATTCGTAAATACGCTTATTCTTCTTTTGTGGGTTTTTATGTTTGTGATGTGGATTATTTACTGTGGTTGCGGGCGATTACCACTAATGTCAAGCTGATACATATGGGCAGACATCCCACAGGGTTGTGCACTTTCTGTTCCCAGGCGCCGGAAACCATTGACCATCTGTTTTTCCAATGTCCTTTTGTACAGCCCTTGTGGTCATATGTATATAAATTATTGGCATTTTATTTTGGATGTCCCATATCAAACTGGATGTGAAGGAGATGCCTCTTAGTGGGATCTCATCCTTCGTTACCCAGGAGATGCTGGAACATATTCCGTTTGTTTACTAGTTTGGCACATCAGGTTATATCTTCTGCTCGTTCAGTTTCTTTGGCACGAAATCGCGTAATTCATTCAATTTCCATGTTTAAAGTGCGTGTACGGAGACATATTCATCTTCATTATCATAGATCTTTGTTACATAACTCATTAAATGTATTTTATTCTGTATATTCTTATGTTGGTAGCTTGGTAACCCAAGGTGCAAAAGGTTATTTTTTGTGTACGTTGTTAAGATAAGTTGTTATTTCATTATATTTTTGTTACCAATGAAAGATCCATTGATTTCTTCTTTGTTAATGTTCACTATAATGTTTGTTAGATTACCTGCTGTTCCATTTAACTCTTTTATTTCTTTTTCCTTAATTTTATTAACTTTGGGGTAATTTTCAGCATGGTAATCTACAGAGTTATTGTTACATGCTGATTCATTAACTTGTGTTTTATTTGTTGTATTTCTGTGTATACCCCCTCGTTGAGGTGGGATAAATAAAGAGAAAAAAAAAACATCCTCTTTACACGCGGAAGGTCCCAGGTTCGAATCCTGGCAGGCACATATTTATTATTTAAATCGTTTGTTTCCCTTAATTTAGTTGGTAAGAACGTAGAACGAAATTTTCATCATAAATTCAGTGTCAGAACGTTAGACGGCTGTGAGATGTCACAGGATTTACACACTTTTTTCCTTTTCTTCTAACCACCTTCCGAAATTCGTATAAATGTTGTTTAATAAACCGAAAAAGAATCGCTATTGATTTTGGATATAATGCGTGCACGTCTGCGAAATTTCACGTTTTCAATAGGCCTTCGTGTAATCATATAACATTCGACGAAGAATCTGACCAGCAATTTAGAACTCCTGTTCCATGGAAAGGGTTCTTTATGTTTTTTTTCTATATCAAATGCGTGAAGAGTTTGAAATGTCGATTCACGCGACCTTATTTTAAGTTTAGGTAACGTACCTTCTTAGTTGTACAGGTAATGTTTAAAGATCACGACTCCGTCAGTGTTTGTTAAGAACAACTATTCAAAATGTGACAGATAATCAACCTATATGTTTCGTTCTTTAACCTTTTGTTTTAAATAGCGGTTAGAACTATTGCATGGATATGCGAGTTATCATCTGCAACTTACTAGTGACGGAAAAGAGTTAAGGCAATTCTTCAAAGTCGTTCACCACCGACTGTTTGATGTACTTTATTTTTACCGATCGGTGGAATTGGCGATAATATCGTAACTTCCCCTACGTCTGACAATGCATACATGTTATTTGATTGGAATTGGAAATAAACGAACCACAGATAGCGACTCAAAGGTCCTAAACGCCATGTTTTGCCACTCTTACAGGGAAGAGAAGCGACAAGCTATAGAGATCATTGTTTTCTTGAAGACTTCATGTTCTGTTTATCAATTTTTGTCTGATTTCTTTATTTTTCCAGAATGTCTTCACTTAGTAAAGGCTGTTTGCGATGCTTAATATCTTATTGTTCTTATCGAATCTCCTGTTTTACGTACTTATTTAAAAATTGTATTTCTTTTACTTGAATATAGTGAAGATTAAATAGGTACGAGGAAATTACGATGCCACGACAGCAGAATATTCATTATTCTGAAGTGTTTCCTGCTTCCAGGTGCAGCTGGTTCTTGTAAACGTTTTTGTTGAACAAGATTCTATGTTTTGGTAAAGTCATTTTCAACGAGAACAACGATATATAACCTTGAGATACGACGTAAGTCGCCAAGAGTGGAATGTTTTTGAAGAGAGTGTTTTTAAAACTTTTGAGACCTCTTCTGCACATTAGACGTTTTCCCACCGATGTGATATCCTACAACCCGCGACTGTCAACGTACTGTTAAAAAAAAGAGGGCCTTTACAAAATTATCATTTTAGGAGCTTGAAAGTCACCATGAAACTTTGTCGTATTGAACACCTTGAAGAAGTTGTGTTTGAGAACGAGACATCAGCCAGAGTGCGATCATCTAATTGGTCGCAAGATAAGAAATATGAAATATTTTTCGGAGGATCCATAAGCATATTGAAGGATTTAAAAGACGTATTAAATCGCTTTTACGTTTTCGTGTAATAATTGTGATAAAAATTAAAGTTATGAAATTCTTCTGTTCAGTTTCTGCTAGAAAGAGAAAAGAATGAGTAAATTAAATTGCACGTTTAAGGGCAATTGAGCGAGGTGTGAAAAGGTTGAATACTGTAGGCTCGAGGATGTCGTTTGAAGACACGTTAGCACATTATCAAATTACTTTTGGCTTAGGTAGACAAGGAAGAGTGTTATTTTATTTACGGTTATATGTAAAGCTGTCATTATATTTGTGTTTGTTTAGTTTGCGAAATGAGATATTTTGAAACGTTAATGATTAATTTTGAAAACAGTAAAGAGGAAAAAAACAGGAAGTGACGTGCTTGTAGTGTAGTAGTTATCACATCCGTTTAACTCGCGGAAGGTCCCAGGTTCGATCTTTGGCAGGCACATATTTATTATTTAAATCGTTTGTTTCCTTTTAATTCGGTTGGTAAGAACGTGGAACGAAATTTTCATCATAAATTTAGTGTTAGAGCGTGAGACGGCTGTGAGATGTCACAGGATTTACACACTTTTTTCCTATACTTGTAACCACCATCCGAAATTCGTATAAATGTTGTTTAATAAACCGAAAAAGAATCGCTATTGGTTTTGGATATAATGCGTGCACGGCTGCGAAATTTCACGTTTTCAATAGGCCTTCGTGTAATCGTGTAACGTTCGACGATTGTTTTGTTTTGTTTGTTTTGGTTTTTTTGGAATTTCGCACAAAGCTACTCGAGGGCTATCTTTGCTAGCCTTCCCTAATTTAGTAGTGTAAAATGCAGAAAGTTATAAAGAGTAGTATTATGGTTAAAAGTAGTGAACTTAATTGTAAAGACTATTTTGTTAAGCAACAGATTTCAGCCCTTGGCTTATGTAGACGAAGAACTATTGGAAAGAGGAAAAGCAAGAAAAATAGAGAATGATATGAATTATACTCTTTAAGAGGTTATAGTTATAGGTGTTTCCTAGACATAGCACATGTATAGAATTGTTTGTGTGTTAAATAAGGAGTAAAGTTAGATTATGCTACCAGGTGACACAAATAGAAGATATAATTAACAGAGCAAAAGAAATAATGAAGGGGAATAGCAATGATGCAGCATTTGTTGTGCACATAGAGCCGAATGATATAAGGAAAAATAAGTCAGAGGAGCTTGTTAATAAAAACATTTAAAGATAAATATCATAAATTAATTGTGTCAGGGACACTGCCAAGAATTAATTGTTGAGATGAAAGTGTGATTAGGTCACTAGGGCTAAGTGCTAGGCTAAAATCAATATGTGAGGATGAGCAGTTTAGGTAGTAGGACCTTTGGGATGAGTTCAGTGGAAAGATGGAACTTTGTGGAATGGATGGTTTGTATCTAAATGGGAAAAGGTCTGGCATGTATATCAACTCAAATGTAAGGGATGTTTGAAACTAGGACGGGATAGTGAAAGCAAAAATATAATTAAATGAAACAAAATTGATATGTAGAGGAAAGTTTAGTAGAGGAAATCAGTATAAAAGTAGTCGCAAAAATAGGCTTAATTATTACTATTATAATAATAGAAATGTAAGATATAAGATGGATAACTTTAGAACAACGGTAGGACTACAATATTTTGGTATATAATGGGAATAACTGAAACAAGGTTAAGCGAAGTTTATTTTGAAGAAAGAAATTTCTTTGAAATATCTGGTTATAGGTTATTAGTAGGGGAGGAGGAATGGCTAGATACGTAAGGTGTGAGTTACATAACGCTACAATTGAGAATATCATGAATAACAGCAAGGATAGTGAATTTATTTGGGTCTCTGTTAGTAAATAATCAAAGGAAGCTCTTAGTAGGAAGATGTTACAGACCACCAGAAGAATCTTATGACAATAGTGAGACACTTTACAGTGAGATTAATATTTCAGCTCTTAATAAAGTTACAATTATAGATGATTTTAATTTTCGACATATTGGTTTGGAAATGCAACATACTAAACATGAGGGATATAGATTTCTGAAAACTGTTCAAGATAGATTTTCACCAATTTGTCAAAAAACCTACAAGAAATTATGCTATGTCGGATATATTGTGAACTTTTTTATCTTGAATCTGTTTATATAGAAAACATAAAGATTGGTCAAACTGGATGTTAAGACATCCAAAAGGAAGCATGAAAACATTCGGCTGAAAATATATAAATTAACATCAAGAATTACTTTAAGTACATTAGGAGTAAACAAAATCTTGGGATGGTGATAGGACAATTGAAGGCTGACAAAGACAGGCTTATGTCGAATAATTATGAAATGGCTAGATTATTAAATTCTGCTTTTCCTTCACCGTTTACTAATAAAGATTTAAGTAGTACTCCTCATCTTGAATAATTTATCGATGAAAACAAAGTTGCTTAAGAGAATTGCATAAATTCTGAACTTCTTAAAATAAAATTGGGTAGTTTAAGGAATGATATCCGTTTCGGACCAGGTAATATTTCCCCAAGAAGTTTGAAGGAGGTTAATGACTGGATATGTGAGGAACCTGCTACAATTTTTTTTAAGTGCTTAAACAGTGGACAAGTACCAACAGATTGGAAATTAGTTAATGCTACTCCTATTCTCAGTAAAGGTGCATAAATGGTTCCACTAATTACATGTCTCGTAGTCTTACATCAGTTGTGGGAAAGGTTTTGGAATTACTAATAAAATATATTTTACAAACTCATTTAACAAAGTTGAGATTTTTATCGGATAGTGAAAAAGGTTTCACTAAGGGAAAATCTTGCCTCACAAATCTTTGGGCATGCTCAGAAAATGTTACTGCATATGTAGATGAGGTTAAAGTAGTATATTTGATGTATCTGGATTTTCTGAAAGCATTTGGCAAAGTGCTACTTAAAGGGCTTGTAAAGAAACGTATCTTTACAGGTATATGGGATAAGTTAACTAATTGACGAGTGGTTTGATAGAAGAAAGCAGAAGGATGTTATAAATGGAGCTCAGTCAAACTGGATTAATGTTGCAAGTGATGCGCCTTAGGGCTCAGTCTTAGAACCATTGCTCTTTTTGATTCAGATAGATGTAGGAATGATCAGTAGCTTACTTAAATTTGCTGATGATATCAAGGTCTTAAATGTTGCTAGCAGTAAGGATGCTACTGATGCTTCACAAAGGGATTTAAATCGTTTAGATAAATGACAGATGGATTTTAATTATAATAAATGTAATATATTGCGTGTGACTTATCATAATTTGAATTATAAGTATAATTTGGATGGGAATAATCTTAAAAGTATCATGAAAGAGAAGGATCTTGGTGTAATAGTTGATCAATCTCTTTAGCCATTCAAACAGTGTGTTGTTATTAGTGGTAAGGTTGTATCTACAGAGATATTTAATACAAGTTTAAAGCGGTTAATAATTAATTGCATAAGTCACTAGTTAGTGCACATTTGGAGTATTGTGTTCAGTCTTGGTCTCCTTACATTAGGAAAGACATTAAATTCTTGGAAAGGGTTCAGAAGAGGTTTACTAAAATGGCACCTTGGATGGATCAATATCTTAAAGTTGTTTTCTCTTGAGAAAAAGAGAGCTAGAGAGAATTTAACTGAAGTGTTTAAGATTGTAAAAAGAACTGATAATGTTGCTGCATCAACATTTTTCATACTTAACAGCGAGAATTATAGAACTAAGGGATACGAATATAGATTTATATAAAGGAATAAGCCGTTTTCACCTAAGAGAATTTTAGTTTTTAAATAGAGTGGTTGGACTATGAAATGGGTTCCCTTCGGATGTTGAGGAAACAGTAAATTTGAGTGAGTTTGAATATAATAATAATGGGGGCTGGCTTTAAGTTTTTCTTATATCAGTTGTAGTCTGGCTTAGAAGATTGGACAGCCGAGAAGGACCAACAGGTTTATTGTTGTCCTTAAACATTATGTTATGTTAATTTCAGCCATTGCTGCATTCAACAAACAACGTGATTCATATAAATCAATATTTAGGTGTCAGTTTGGTTTGTTTCGAATTTCGCGCAAAGCTACACGAGGGCTATCTGCGCTAGCCGTCCCTAATTTAGCAGTGTAAGACTAGAGGGAAGGCAGGTAGTTATCACCACCCACCGCAAATTCTTGGGCTACTCTTTTACCAACGAATAGATAGCCCTTGAGTAGCTTTCCGCGAAATTCAAAAACAAAAACAAACTTTTGTATATTGGCTAGTTGTTTTTTTCTGTTTAACTGGTGTTTTCTTGTCATCCAACTTTCTCAATAATGATTGCATCGTCTAACTTTCTACTTTTTATGTTAGTCATGAGAATATTACCTTTTAAAACATTTGAATCATGTTCACAAACACTCCAAATAAAGTCATTTTTAGTACCGGCAGTTATTTCTTTAATCTGTTTACATGCAGCATTAGGTAATGCTTGATGATGTTTAATGCTAAGTGTCATGATGAATAAATGAAAAAAGACTGAGTACAACATATAAAAACTGTTTATTGATACATCCATTTAGATATAACATCAACTTTGTTTTACACTACAGTGATGATCATTGTTAATATGAAATGGGCATGACAGTGTTGATTGACCTTGGGACATTCAAACAACTGCAGATTATAGCAATGAATTTTCAGCTATCTTGTCAATATCACGGCTTTTTCTCTCCACTTGGTATAAATGATTTGAAAGTTCTCTCTCAACAGTTTAGCCACACTACATAAATAGCAATAGTCAATATTACCAGAGTTCCATGGAATGTTATAAATGTGCCGCATCACACAATTTCACTAACAACGATCAACAACTGAAAGATATTTACTCGAAAGCCGTTGTTTAAGCAAAAATATGTTTAAATGTCCAGTGGTTAAACATTTGAATACAGTTTCTTTATTTACGTATAGCTTATTTTTCAGATAAAATCCAACTACGACGGTTGTTATCGTGTAACAAATAATGTCGTGCTGTAATAAAATAACAATATTTTTAACTTAATTTGATACGTACACTGTATCCCTATTTTGAGGAACAAGTCTGGTCCTTAGACGGATCTGTTCAGGCGTTTGAGATTTCAAATCATTGAGCATAACCATATAGTTATCTCGTCGATCTTGATAAGCTTTTCAAAATAGTTGATACGTGATGAAAATATTTTCTTGCTTTGTTTGTTTGGAATTTCGCACAAAGCTACTCGAGGGGCTATCTGTGCTAGCCGTCCCTAATTTAGCAGTGTAACACTAGAGGGAAGGCAGCTAGTCATCACCACCACCGCCAACTCTTGGGCTACTCTTTTACCAACGAATAGTGGGATTGACCGTCACATTATAACGCCCCCACGGCTGGGAGGGCGAGCATGTTTAGCGCGACGCGGGCGCGAACCCGCGACCCTCGGATTACGAGTCGCACGCCTTACGCGCTAGGCCATACCGGGCCATTTTCTTGCTAAAACATTCAATTGAGATTTGTCTCTGACATTTCTGAATAACATATTGACAATTTAAACTGATATTAAGCTTTTCTTTACCATGATGAACTATATTCTGTACAATATAAAACGCTACTAAATTCAAATGGTAGCTTCCACATGTAAAAAGTTGAGACACTCGTTTATTTTCTTCACTTTCAACGATAAAAGCGTCAATAATAAAGAAAAAATTGATTTATAATATTGTAAATAATCGTAAGATTTCTCAGATAAGTCTTTAACAAACCGTCGCGCTAAACATGCTCGCCCTCCCAGCCGTGGGGGCGTATAATGTGACGGTCAATCCCACTATTCGTTGGTAAAAGAGTAGCCCAAGAGTTGGCGGTGGGTGGTGATGACTAGCTGCCTTCCCTCTAGTCTTACACTGCTAAATTAGGGACGGCTAGCACAGATAGCCCTCGAGTAGCTTTGTGCGAAATTCCAAAACAACAACTTTAACAAACTGAATGTTGGAACTGTTTTGTATTATTCTTATGTTGTTGTTTGTTGTTTTTGAAGTAAACACAAAGCTATACAATGGGCTATCTGTGCTCTGCCCACGGGTATCGAAACCCGGTTTTAGCGTTGTAATTCCGCAGACATACCGCTGAGCCACTGGGGGTTATTCTTATGTGAAATGGTTGAAATTCATCATAAAAACGTTTTCAGAAATAGGATATATTACTGCTATGATAAGTGAAAGCTTTACTTACAAGCTGTGTTTTTACCAATTCCTGTCGTACCTAACACTAAATATGTAAAAGGATATAATAGTTATCCATCTTGAACATTAATGGGAAAAAAATTGTAACGTGACTCATCTTATACAGATCATGTTTAAAGCACACCTGCAAATCTTCCCAATACCCTACACATGCCTCTTTTTTGTTCCATAGACCATGGCTAGGACTTAGTTCCATGGGATTTAAAAAAGTTAGTATCCGTACGAAAGAGTGTTAAAGTCTGGAAGGATGTATCGTTTGGTCTAAACTGGACGATCATTTTTCGTTTCATCTTTGTTGTAAATAGTCTGCATTTTAAATTTCTGCAAATCTTCTTATGATTAGTCACAGTAATAGAAGACTTAAAAAGATTGAATATATCAATTATCATACATTTCGTTGATGAAAAGTTTAATCATTCACTGTTGATGAAAGTAAGGATAAATTCTCTGATCTTACAGCACGACTTGCCATCGTTTTATTGTTTGTTTGTTTTTTGGAATTTCGCACAAAGCTACTCGAGGGCTATCTGTGCTATCCGTCCCTAATTTAGCAGTGTAAGACTAGAGGGAAGGCAGCTAGTCATCACCACCCACCGCCAACTCTTGAGCTACTTTTTTTACCAACGAAAGTGGGATTGACCGTCACATTATACGCCCCTCACGGCTGGGAGAGCGAGCATGTTTAGCGCGACGCGGGCGCGAACCCGCGCCCTTCAGATTACGAGGTCGCACGCCTACGCGCTTGGCCATGCGGGCCAACGTTCGACGAAGAATCTGACCAGCAATTTATAACTCCTGTTCCATGGAAAGGGTTCATGAGGTTTTTTTTCTATTTCAAATGCGTGAAGAGTGTGAAACGTCGATTCACGCAACCTTATTTTAAGTTTAGGTAACGTACGTTCTTAGTTGTACAGGTAATGTTTAAAGATCACGACTCCGTCAGTGTTTGTTGAGAACAACTATTCAAGCTGTGACAGCTAATCAACCTATATGTTTCGTTCTTTAACCTTTTGTTTTAAATAGCGGTTAGAACTATTGCATGGATATGCGAGTTATCATCTGCAACTTACTAGTGACGGAAAAGAGTTAAGGCAATTCTTCAAAATCGTTCACCACCGACTGTTTGATGTACTTTATTTTACCGATCGGTGAAATTGGCGATAATATCGTAACGTCCCCACTACGTCTGACAATGCATACATGTTATTTGATTGGAATTGGAAATAAACGAACCACAGATAGCAACTCAAGGTCCTAAACGCCATGTCTTGCCACTCTTACAGGGAAGAAAGCGACAATCTATGGAGATCATTGTTTTCTTGAAGACTCCTTGTTCTGTTATCAATTTTTTTCTGATTTCTTTATTTTTCCAGAATGTCTTCACTTAGTAAAGGCTATTTGCGATGCTTAATATCTTATTGTTGTTATCGAATCTCCTGTTTTACGTACTTATTTAGAAATTGTATTTCTTTCACTTGAATATAGTGAAGATTAAATAGGTACGAGAATTATACCATGCTACTACAGCAGAATATTCATTATTCTGAAGTGTTTCCTACTTCCAGGTGCAGCTGGTTCTTGTAAACGTTTTTTTTTAACAAGATTCTATGTTTTGGTAAGAGTCATTTTCAAGAGAGAAGAACGATATATAACCTTGAGAGACGACGTCAGTCCTCAAAGAGTAGATGGTTTTGAAAGAGTCTTTTCAAAACAGATGAGACCTCTTCTGCACATTAGACGTTTTCCCACCGATGTGATATCCTACAACCCGCGACTGTCAACGTACTGTTAAAACAAAGAGGGCCTTTACAAAATTATCATTTTAGGAGCTTGAAAGTCATCATGAAACTTTGTCGTATTAAACACCTTGAAGAAGTTGTGCGAGAACGAGACATCAGCCAGAGTGCGATCATCTAATTGGTCGCAAGATAAGAAATATGAAATATTTCTGGGAGGATCCACAAGCATATTGAAGGATTTAAAGACGTATTAAATCGTTTATTACGTTTTCGTGTAATAATGTGATAAAAAAAATTAAGTTTATGAAATTCTTCTGTTCAGTTTCTGCTAGAAAGAGAAAAGAATGAGTAAAATTAAATTGCACGTTTAAGGAACAATTGAGCGAGGTGTGAAAACGTTGAATACTGTAGGCTCGACGATGTCGTTTGAGAATACGTTAGCACATTACGAAATTACTTTTGGCTTTCGTAGACAAGGAAGAGTGTTTTTTATTTACGGTTATATGTAAAGCTGTCATTATATTTGAGTTTGTTTAGTTTGCGAAATTAGATATTTTGAAACGTTGATGATTAATTTTGAAAACAGTAAAAAAGGAAGAAACAGGAAGTGACGTGCTTGTGGTGTAGTGGTTATCACACCCGCTTAACACGCGGAAGGTCCCACGTTCGATCCCTGGCAGGTACATATTATTTGTTGGACAGCGCCGGTTCTCGTCAACGAGTACAGACGTGTTTTCGAGCTCCTAATTGCCTTAGTGTAAATTTAACAGCTAAGTCTAGTGAGCGTGTAGTTCTTTTTTATAGATTTTTTATTTTTCAAGTTGTTTGACGATGTCTTCATCAACTAAGAAGGTCATGGAAGTTATGCGTCGTACAGTTTTTGTGGAAACGACAACTTCAAGCCATGGGGACGTTATCCATTCTTCTATTTCTACGTTTGGTGCTGCTTCGGTCACTGCTGTAGTTCCTCGCCCGGGTGGATATGGGGTAACTTTTGTTCTTCCCGACGATGTGGACCTGGCTATAGATGCCGGTCGAACTGTAAATGGTGTGCACTGTTCGGCTAATGGTGTAAATAAACGTACTATTACTGTGTCATTTATGGACGTACCCGAATATATCGACGATGATATTATACTAAATAAACTTAAAGATTATGATTGTGAAGTGAAAAGCCCTATTGTGTGGAAGAGGGACCAGGGCATATACTTAGGTATACGCCATGTTCGTGTGTGTTTTAGTGAGAGTGTATCTCTTTGCCGTACGTAGTAAAGTTTTGATCCTTTGGGCAAGGCGGTAATGGTAAAGTGAAGCATGATCGCCAGTCAAAAGTATGTAATTTATGTTTGGGGGCGGATCATCTATATCGCGATTGCCCCAGTTTATATGCCGACATTGTCATATGAAGGGTCACGTCCGTCAACGTTGTCCCAAGCTTGTTGTTCCTCGAACTTCCTCTAGTGACGACGCTTAAGTGGCCACGCCACTACTGCTTCTCGTGACGCCGCTGAAGTGACACGGCTGCTCCCTCTCGTGCGGTGCCTCATGATGTTGACACCATTTCTGTTTGTCCACGCGTTGATTCGGGTTCCCCTTTCAAAGAAGGCTGCAGCTACCCATCGGGTGGTGGACGATGTTTCTGCCCGACGATCGACGGTTTCTGGTGGGGCCAAACTAAACTAAACTAACGTGGCAGGGTTCAGTTTAGAGAGAGAAAATCGAAAGTTCTCTCTCCAACTGGGTGTTCAGGAACTTTAGTTCCTCTTCGTCCCCTTTCATTGGATTGTTATTAGGATTAAGTGGTGGTTTGTTTTTTTTTTATTATTTTAATAAATTAGTTATCGTTATTATTCTTGACTTTTTTGGGTGGGAATGTCTCATTAAATGGTCTTTTGGGTGGAGGCAAAGGTAGCAGTGGAAAGAAGGAAAGGTCGGGACCTGTCTCGAAAGAAAAAGTTGGGTAGATGTGAACATGAATGTAATTCATTCAAGTTCAGATCAAATCAAACAGTCCGATTCTGGGTCTGGCAAGGTTGCCTTGGCTGGGATCTAGAAATCAATGCCTGAAGATTTTGATGCGGGGAAACAGGGCCCGAGAAAACCACTTTCACACGACGGGCGCCGAAAGTTTTGCCTGTCGTGTGCCCTGTACCTGAAAAAAGGAATTCATGTTAATAACATAGTTTTTATGTATTTAAACTCTTTGTTGAGTGGATTGTGATTCTTGAAATATGTTGTATGGTGATATGTATTTTGTTGGTGCACTTGATAATTTGTGTAGTGATGCCGTTAGTTTGTTTCTGTTTTCTGCTTTTCGATAATATTTCAGAGAAAGTTCTGTTATTCTATCTCTTATAGTTGGTAAATTACTAATTTGGTGTAGATAATTTGTTGGTGTAAAAGATGGTAAACTGAATGCGGATTTTAATATTTTGTTTTGTTGCACTTGGATTTTTTTGGAGTGTGTTGTTTGACATGTTGTATGTTACTTGACATCCGTACTCTATTAGTGGACGGATGTAAGCCTATTATATTTGTATAATGGTGTTCGGTGCGCATTTTGATTGTTTACCAGTTATAGTCTTTAGATATGAAATCCTTTTTCTTATTGATGAGTGTATATTGTTTATGTGTTTTTCCATGTTAGTTTTGTGTCGAAAGTGACGCCAAGGAATGTGATGTTTTTTGCTCATGTTGATGGTTGTGTTTCCAAGTGATAGATTTATTTTTCTAGATTTTTTCTTTGCTTCTTTAGTTTTCTATAGAAGGTTGATTGCTTGTGTTTTTGTCGGATTTAACACGACCCTCCACTTGTTGCTCCATGTTGAGACGTTGTTTAGTGATTCTTGTACGCGAGACATGGCCATTACTGGGTTTCTGGAGGTGCTCCAGATTGCGATGTCATCTGCGTATTGTGAATTGTGTGTGTATGTTAGATTTGGAAAAGGTATGTCACTGACGAAAATTATGTAAAGAAGTGGAGAGAGGACTGATCCTTGGGGCACTCCTGCCGTTATATTAAACAATTTGGATATGGTTTTATTGACTTTTACTTGTGCTGTTCTATTGGTTAAAAAATTTGAAATCCATTTGACTATCGTAGGATTTATTTGTAGGTGGTTTAGTTTGTATATGATGGCATTGTGCCAAACGCTGTCGAATGCTTTTGACATCTAGGGAATGCAAATGGTTACTTGATTGATTGTTGTAACTTTGTATATTTGATTCGGTGAGTCGTGTGAGGTGATCTGTTGTTTGTCTATTTTTTCTGAGGCATTTTGAGATTCTGGAAGGATGTTGTTTGATTCGCAAAATGGAAGACGGTTGGAGATAATTCTCCATCAGTTTGCCAAGGCAGCTTAACAGACTGATGGGGCGGAAATTATCTGGATTTGTTCTGTTAGTTTGTTTCTTGGGGATCGTTGTTATGATGGCTTTTTTTCCACGTGTCAGGTAATACCTGTCGCTAATGAAATGTTCATGATGTTTGTGAGGTGTTGTAGTAGGAGAGTGGAACTTTTTTTTGAGAATAATATGGTATTTGGTCATGTCCGGGGAAGTGTTCTTCAAGTTTTGATATTAATCTTTAGTTCGGTTATGGTTATTTTTCTATCGATTGAATTTGGTATGCTTCTAGTGTCTCTCCGGAAATCCTGGTGAGAATGAAGCTTGGTTTGCATTTATGTAGTTGTTGACATGGTGTTGGTGTTGTGTCGAAATCTACTGAGTTTAAATCGCTAAAGCGGATTTGTAATAGTCAGCTAATAAGTCAGCTTTCTCTTCGTCCGTCCTTGCGATTTTATTGTTGTGTGTGATGTGTTGTAACATGTGATTTGTGTTTTGTCTGACGCAATACTCTTGAATTTTTCCAGAATTCTTTTGGATTTTCTTGGTTTTCTAAGTTCTTGCAGAAGTTATGCCAATTGTTTTCTCTGACTTTTAATTTCTTGTTTAATTTTGTATTTGTTCTATTGATTTCTGTTTTAATGTGTGGATCACGTGTGATGTAGTGTATTCGTCGTAATTGTCTACGTTTGATTATTAGTGCGTGAATTTCTGGTGTTAGAGTCCATTGAATAAGTGATTGTTTTCTTTTGATTTAGGAATTGTGTTTCTTGTGGCTTTCTTTATGGCTTCTGTAATTTGATCAACATATTTGTCTAGTTCTGTTTTGTTGTTTACATGTTCGATTGGGTGGGGTAGGTATGAGTGCAGAGAGGCATTAAAGGTAGCCAGTCTGTTTCAGTGTAGGTGTATGCGGAAGGAGTCACGTACGCCACAGCCGGGGTGCGCGGATGAATCATACATGACACGGGAAGTGGTCACTGGTGATTTCATCATGCACTTTAAAGTTAGATATTCTATTAACCATGTCCTTGGGTGCGATGATGAAATCAGTACATCATATGAGCCGTTATCGGCTGAGAGAGTGTGTAGGTGTATTGTCATTAATTAAGTGCATTTTATTGCTAGAAATAAAATTTTTTATGCAGGATCCTCTGTGTCTCTTTACCCCTTAATTCTGTGTGCGGTGAATTAAAGTCTCAATAATAATTGGTTTGGGTTTTCGATTAACACATTTTTGAAGGAAGTTAATGTCGATATTTTTTGGTTGGTGAGCAATATATGGCTAGAATCGGAATAGTTAGCCGGTTGTTAAAGTGTATATTACAAAAATGGTCTCATTAATGTCAGATTTAAATGAATCTTCTATCGAGATTAGATGCGACTAAAGTAAGTTATTATACCTCTGTTGTTTTCTGAGTGAGGTATGTTGTGTGAGATGAATCTGGGATTGTGGTGTTTTGTTTCTGTGCAAAGTGTTTCTGAAATGATGATTATGTTGGCGTTTATATGTTTGTTTATGTTGTATATTTCTATCCTTTTGTCTTTAAGATTTCCTTGGCAGTTGATGTGTAAGATTTTAATGTGTTGTATCATTGTGTTGTTTTATTTCCCGCGTGAATTTTGAGTGAAAGATGGTGTGGTTTCAGGTGAGGGAGGTTAAAATAGTGACTTGCAAGGCTGCAAACAGCCTTGAGTGACTCGTGCCTCGATTCGAATGAAGGGAGATCACTCAATTCTATCAGCATTGCTAGCAAGTTTGTGGTGAAATCTGTTGGGTTAAATGCTTGTGTTGTTTTTGGGCGTGTTACGTCCGCGTAAGTACGTGTTGGTTGAGGTTGAGCGTGTTTGATTTGTGAGTCGGTTGGAGTTGGTAGTAAAGGTTGTTTGGTGTTGTTTTGGTAGCCGTGGGTTTGATTATTGTTGTTCGTGGTTTGAAAAGGAATCTGTTACGTATTTGGGGCAGCCTTTGTAACTGGCTGCGTGGGGGCCTGACAGTTGGCGCATCTAACTTGGTTACGCTCGTTAGGACACTGAGCGACCTCGTGAGATCCGCCACATCTGACACATCTATCCTTAGCCATACAATTAGTTTTGTGTGTCCGACATTTGACATTTGTAGCATTGGATTATTGGTTTTGGTGTGTCTTTTTTGAAATAAGCAACCGTTTTTTAATAATTTGTCCTGATCGTCTTTTTTGTTGACGGTTACCTTGATCAGTGGCGTTTTGTTTCGTTCTGAATGAGATGATTCTGTTCGATGATGCAATGTCAAAGCCTTGAGTTGTTAATTCTTCAGTGATTTCATGATCTTCAATGTCGAAATCGACACCTCTGATTATGACTGTTAGTTTTGGTGTGTTTGTTTTGGTGTTGTATAGTGGCTTGAACACCGAAGGCATCCTTGGGCCAGTGGGCCAAAATATGAGCAAACTCTTGAGGTTCGGTACATTTAATCATGATTCTTCCATTAGGAAGACGTTTGATGTCTTTAAACTGAATGCCCGGGTAATAGGACCTCAGTTGATTGACAATCTGTGGAATGCGTGTTGTTTTGTTTACTCCTTCGATGAACAGAGTTGGGATTCTGTAGTTAGAGAGAATTGTGTGTTTGTGTGACAGTGATGGTGTTCTCAAATTAGTGGCGATGGTGGTGTTGTTTGTATTCAAGTAATTATTTTAGAGCAAGTGGCTTTGTCTTCGTTAACATGGGTTATGTTTATTAATACTTTGATTTTAGAACTATTATTAGCGTCGTTAAGGTTAGGGTTAGTAGAATAGTCAGTATACTTACCATGTCCTTTTTTCTTCTTCTTCTTCAGCCTCCTCTTGTTTGATGTCTCGTTTGTTTCATGGGATTCTGGTCTTCGTGATTCTTCAGCTCCTGAGTTTTCACCTTCGGAACTCTCAGTCGAACTACTCAGTGATTGAGGCTGGTCCTTCAATAGCTCTATTCAGCATATCCATGATCTCGTCGTTGGAAAGGGCTTTTCGTTGGATCTTGTCACTATCTTCTTTCTCTTCATACTGTTTTACTAGTCCTGATAAGGACTAAGGAATAACTTTCTTTTTTGTAAAACTTTATGCACTTCACAGGATAATGGTCTTCAATGCACTTGTCTCGCAGCTCTTGACTTGCGTCTGCTCTGCTTGACGGCGACCTTGAA
>NC_134837.1:271615523-271674940 GCF_004210375.1 Tachypleus tridentatus
TGCTTAGATCTTTACATTTATTCTTGTTATTTTTGTGTTTGTGACAGTTTCCTTTCAATTCTTGTACCTTTACTTTCTCTTTAGCATGGTACTTTTTTTTACTACTAAGGGTGGGGTTTAATTGTAATGGGTTGCGTAATGTTGAAGTAAGCTGGCTTATTACCTGGATTACTTTGTTTACTAATTTTGATGTTGTTTGTTTACAGGAAACGTTTTCACTGATAATTTTTATGATGTCGTTCTGAAATTTTGGCCAGGTGTAGTTTTTTTAATAATTCTACTTCTACAGCCGACAAAGAAGTTGCCATCTTGATATAGCAGTTTTGTGTGTGATAATGTTACATTCGTTTTCTTCTGATGGGGTGGGTAGGTTTCTGACAGTCAAATTCAGTTTCGAGTCTTTGTCTTATCTATTTATCATCTGTGTACGCTCCTCGCGATATCTCCGAGCGACAGGAATTTTTCCAAACTTGGAATATTGTTTGGATGGTTGCACAGGATTTGCCTTGTTGTGGGAGATTTTAATTGTGTGGTGGATGTGGCACGCGATCGATTTCGGTCCGTTTCTACCGACATAGCCGTTCGGCTTTGTCAGTTTCTTAATAGGTTTGATTTGCTTGATGCGCATTCACTCATATCGCCGACTACACCTGGTTTCACATGGAAGCGTTTTTGTTAATGGTGAGATGATGTCGTCTCGTATTGACAGGGTTTTGCTTTCTTCTACCTTGCAGGGGACTGTCCAACGTTTCGGCACGTTGTGGTTTCCTGCTACAGATCACCCCTTTATTGGGCTTCGACCTCTGCGACCAATTGTCAGAGGTCCTAATTTCTGGCGCCAACAGTTATTGAGGATGCCGAATATGTGAAACCATTAAGCTGTTGATCGCCAGAAGTCATAGTTGGTCAGTTTATGGGACATAAAATTAAATGGTATGAACAATTGAAATGCGCGTTCCGTTTACTTACCGAGCGTTATTCGATTCTTCGTGCGCGGGCATCCCGTTCTCGCAAATGTCAGCTTAGTCGTCCATCAATCGTGAGCTTCGAAAACTGACCCGTTTCCCTGGTAGATCTAAGGTCAAATTGTGCCGAACTTGAAGATGCATTGGAACTTTGGATCACGATACCATAGGGGGGCGAGGATTCGATCTCATATTCGTTGGTTTGAGGGTGAGATCTACATCTTACTTTCTTTGTATGGAAAGGTCCGTCAAAGCGGAATTGAGTTTAGATCCATGCTCACTGATAGGGGTGTAGGTGTCGGTGTGGAAGATATCGCTGCTGTTTATCCAATTATTCCGCACTGTACTCTAAGGATATCGTTCTGCAGGCAGACATAGATTTAGTTCTCTCATTTGTTGATCGAACTCTTTCAGTGAACAAGCTATATTGTGATGCTCCATTCACGGTTCCGGAAGTTATCATGCTTTAGACAGTTTACCGCTGGGCAAATCTCCTGGTTTGGATGGTTTTACCTCGATTTTTCAAATATTTTCTACCTCTTTTTGTTGACGACTTTTATATCTGTCTTCTCAACTGTTTCACTCTCCACAGTTGCCTCCGTACAATGTGTTCTGGGGTAATGTTCCTATCCCGAGGGGGGGATCGACGGTTGGGCTAACAGCCGGCTGACTTGCTTTGTACTGACTATAAGCTTTTGGCCAAAGTGCTGGCTCGTCGCCTTTCGTCTGTGATCTCAGTTTTAGTTTCAGATGACCAATCCGGGTGTATACCTGGACGGGACGTTGCTGATACTCCGTTAACACTCGTTTTGCTATTGTCTTGCTGTACCGGCCAGGGTGGAATCTTTTGAAGCTCGATCAGATGCAAGCTTTTTGATCGGGTGGCCTCTGACTATCTATTTCCTTCTTCTGCGTATGGGTTTTGGTTCTACTTTTGTTCATTGGGTTCGTCTTTGCTATACTTCTATTTCTAGTTGTGTAAAGTTTAATGATTTCTCACTAATGATTTTGCTATTACTCGGGGTATTCGTCAAGGATGCCCAATGTCTGCTCTACTTTTCGTTCTCAGTGTCGAACCGTTACAGAAATATGTTAGTCCATAATGTACATATTACTGGTATTGGTGGTGATGTGCTCACCACGCCTTCACTTACTTATCAGCATGCTGATGATACCACCTTAACCTTACAGACGCCGAATCTTTGCCGCATGTGTTGGATGTCTGCAAACTTTTGGCAAGCTACTGGTGGGAAGATCAACTGGACCAAGAGTCAGGGTTTGTGGGTTGGGTGTTTGGCCTCTTCTGCAGACTTCGTCCTTGGTGAGTTGAGAATTTCCCAGGATCCTATTCGGATTTTGGGAATAGTTTTCCACTCTAATTTCGATGTGATGCTGCAAGATACGTGGCAGGTGTATTGCGGGGTATCTCGTGTCTTGGTGTCGTGGCGATTTCGTTCTTTGTCGCTAAGGGTAAATCTCTTGTGGTGAACTCCTTGGTGGCATCGGTGTTATGGTACCCGTTGAATATACTCCGTTGCCAAGACAGTTTGAGGCTCGATTTCGCAAATGTATACTGGATTTTATTTGGCGGAGGTATACATAAAGTGGCATACGGTATTCTGATTCGGAGTTATGATTGTGGAGGTATCAACTTGGTTGATGTTAACACTCGTAAACTCGCATTCCGTTTGAAGTTGTTGCAGCGTTGTTTGGATGCTTCTTGTCCTTCCACCCGACAACTTCTTTCTGGATTTTCTTGTTATGGTAATCTCTCTTTAAGCTTTCGGATTCTTCAATGCCGTATTTTGCCACGTTTTGTGAAATCGTTACCTTTCTATATTCAGGAAATGTTTCATGCCTGGAAGGTTCTTCTTGGGGATAAAGTTGTCCCAGCTCCTCTTTCCCCCAAATTTTGATGAACCTTTGTTTTCAATCAGCTGTGTTGATGTTCGCCACCGAACATTTCATTTTCCTAATTTATTAACGCAGGTTTGGTTCAGTCCGTCATTTAATGTACGAGGAGTGCTCCTGCTTTTCTTCCGGTGGGGGCAGTGATTGAAATGTGTACGGACGCTGACCCGTTGGCCAATGCCCGCACAATTTTTCACATTTTCATATGCTCAAGGAGGCGTTGCCTGTGGAGTGGTTGCCGATTTTGTCTACCCAGCCGGCTCCTCTTCCGTCGTCCACATGTGTTGTGGATTTATATTTTCTGGACCACTCCGATAATCGAGTTCATTTTCAAGGTTTATCTCTGCGGCAACTGGTGGGATATATACAGTTTTCACTCGCTACTAACTTCCCTGCTCCATTCTACTGGGGATATTGTTCCTCCTGGACTGGAAACGCATTCGTAAAACGCTTATTCTTCTTTTTTGTTGGTTTTTTGTTTGTGATGTGGATTATTTACTCTGGTTGCGGGCGTTACCACAAATGTCAAGCTGATACATATGGACAGACATCCCACAGGGTTGTGCACTTTTCTGTTCCCAGGCAGAAACCATAGACCATCTGTTTTCAATGTCCTTTGTACAGCCCTTGTGGTCATATGTATATAAATTATTGGCATTTTATTTGGATGTCCCATATCAAACTGGGTATGGAGGAGATGCCTCTTAGTGGGATCTCATCCTTCGTTACCAGAGATGCTGGAACATATTCCGTTTAATTACAAGTTTGGCACGTCAGGTTATATGTTCTGCTCGTTCAGTTTCTTTGGCACGAAATCGCGTCATTCATTTAATTTCCATGTTTAAAGTGCGTGTACGGAACATATATATCTTCATTATCATAGATCTTTGTTACATAACTCATTAAATGTTTTTTTATTCTGTGTATTCTTATATTTGGTAGCTTGGTAACCCAAGGTGCCCAAGGTTATTCTTGTGTACGTTGTTAAGATAAGTTGTTATTTCATTATATTTTTGTTACCAATGAAAGATCCATTGATTTCTTGTTTGTTAATGTTCATTATAATGTTTGTTGGATTACCTGCTGTTCCAATTACCTCTTTATTTCTTTTCCTTAATTTTATTAACTTTGGTAATTTTCAGCATGGTAATCTACAGAGTTATTGTTACATGCTAATTCATTAACTTGTGTTTTATTTGTTGTATTTCTGTGTATACCCCCCCTCGTTGAGGTGGGATAAATAAAGAGAAAAAAAAAAAAAATCCGCTTAACACGCGGAAGGTCCCAGTTCGATCCTGGCAGGCACATATTTATTATTTAAATCGTTTGTTTCCTTTTAATTCAGTTGGTAAGAACGTGGAACGAAATTTTCATCATAAATTCAGTGTGAGCGTGAGACGGCTGTGAGATGTCACAGGATTTACACACTTTTTCCTATACTTGTAACCACCTTCCGAAATTCGTATAAATGTTGTTTAATAAACCGAAAATCGCTATTGGTTTTGGATATAATGCGTGCACGGCTGCGAAATTTCACGTTTTCAATAGGCCTTCGTGTAATCGTATAACGTTCGACGAAGAATCTGACCAGCAATTTAGAACTCCTGTTCCATGGAAAGGGTTCATGAGGTTTTTTTTTATTTCAAATGCGTGAAGAGTGTGAAATGTCGATTCACGCGACCTTATTAAAGTTTAGGTAACGTACCTTCTTAGTTGTACAGGTAATGTTTAAGATCACGACTCCGTCAGTGTTTGTTGAGAACAACTATTCAAGCTGTGACAGCTAATCAACCTATATGTTTCGTTCTTTAACTTTTGTTTTAAATAGCTATTAGAACTATTGCATGGATATGCGAGTTATCATCTGCAACTTACTAGTGACGGAAAAGAGTTAAGGCAATTCTTCAAAATCGTTCACCACCGACTGTTTGATGTACTTTATTTTTACCGATCGGTGGAATTGGCGATAATATCGTAACTTCCTTACGTCTGACAATGCATACATGTTGATTGGAATTGGAAATAAACGAACCACAGATAGCGACTCAAAGGTCCTAAACGCCATGTCTTGCCACTTTACAGGGAAGAGAAGCGACAAGCTATAGAGATCATTGTTTTCTTGAGAAGACTTGTTCTGTTTATCAATTTTTGTCTGATTTCTTTATTTTTCCAGAATGTCTTCACTTAGTAAAGGCTTTTTGCGATGCTTAATATCTTATTGTTGTTATCGAATCTCCTGTTTTACGTACTTATTTAAAATTGTATTTCTTTCACTTGAATATAGTGAAGATTAAATAGGTACGAGGAAATTACGATGCCACGACAGCAGAATATTCATTATTCTGAAGTGTTTCCTGCTTCCAGGTGCAGCTGGTTCTTGTAAACGTTTTTGTTGAACAAGATTCTATGTTTTGGTAAAGTCATTTTCAACGAGAACAACGATATACCTTGAGAGCGACGTAAGTCGCCAAGAGTGGATGTTTTGAAGAGAGTTTTTAAAACAGATGAGACCTCTTCTGCACATTAGACGTTTTCCCACCGATGTGATATCCTACAACCCGCGACTGTCAACGTACTGTTAAAAAAGAGGGCCTTTACAAAATTATCATTTTAGGAGCTTGAAAGTCACCATGAAACTTTGTCGTATTGAACACCTTGAAGAAGTTGTGTGCGAGAACGAGACATCAGCCAGAGTGCGATCATCTAATTGGTCGCAAGATAAGAAATATGAAATATTTTTCGGAGGATCCATAAGCATATTGAAGGATTTAAAAGACGTATTAAATCGCTTATTACGTTTTCGTGTAATAATTGTGATAAAAAAATTAAAGTTATGAAATTCTTCTGTTCAGTTTCTGCTAGAAAGAGAAAAGAATGAGTAAATTAAATTGCACGTTTAAGGGCAATTGAGCGAGGTGTGAAAACGTTGAATACTGTAGGCTCGGATGTCGTTTGAAGACACGTTAGTTATCAAATTACTTTTGGCTTTGGTAGACAAGGAAGAGTGTTATTTTATTTACGGTTATATGTAAAGCTGTCATTATATTTGTGTTTGTTTAGTTTGCGAAATGAGATATTTTGAAACGTTGATGATTAATTTTGAAAACAGTAAAAGGAAAAAAAATAAGTGACGTGCTTGTGGTGTAGTGGTTATCATCCGCTTACACGCGGAAGGTCCCAGGTTCGATCCTGGCAGGCACATATTTATTATTTAAATCGTTTGTTTCCTTTTAATTCAGTTGTTAAGAACGTGGAACGAAATTTTATCATAAATTCAGTGTGAGCGTGAGACGGCTGCGAGATGTCACAGGATTTACACACTTTTCCTATACTGTAACCACCTTCCGAAATTCGTATAAATGTTGTTTAATAAACCGAAAAAGAATCGCTATTGGTTTTGGATATAATGCGTGCACGCCTGCGAAATTTCACGTTTTCAATAGCCTTCGTGTAATCATATAACGTTCGACGAAGAATCTGACCAGCAATTTAGAACTCCTGTTTCATGGAAAGGGTTCATGAGGGTTTTCTTTCTATTTCAAATGCGTGAAGAGTGTGAAACGTCGATTCACGCGACCTTATTTTAAGTTTAGGTAACGTACCTTCTTAGTTGTACAGGTAATGTTTAAAGATCACGATTCCGTCAGTGTTTGTTGAGAACAACTATTCAAGCTGGGACAGCTAATCAACCTATATGTTTCTTTCTTTAACCTTTTGTTTTAAATAGCGGTTAGAACTATTGCATGGATATGCGAGTTATCATCTGCAACTTATTATTGACGGAAAGAGTTAAGGCAATTCTTCAAAATCGTTCACCACCGACTGTTTGATGTACTTTATTTTACCGATCGGTGGAATTGGCGATAATATCGTAAATTCCACCACGTCTGACAATGCATACATGTTATTTGATTGGAATTGGAAATAAACGAACCACAGATAGCGACTCAAAGGTCCTAAACGCCATGTCTTCCCACTCTTACAGGGAAGAGAAGCGACCGCCTATAGAGATCATTGTTTTCTTGAAGACTCCTTGTTCTGTTTATCAATTTTTTATCTGATTTCTTTATTTTTTCCAGAATGTCTTCACTTAGTAAAGGCTATTTGCGATGCTTAATATCTTATTGTTGTTATCGAATCTCCTGTTTTACGTACTTATTTAAAATTGTATTTCTTTCACTTGAATATAGTGAAGATTAAATAGGTACGAGGAAATTACGATGCCACGACAGCAGAATATACATTATTCTGAAGTGTTTCCTGCTTCCAGGTGCAGCTGGTTCTTGTAAACGTTTTTGTTGAACAAGATTCTATGTTTTGGTAAAGTCATTTTCAACGAGAACAACGATATATAACCTTGAGAGACGACGTTAGTCATCAAAGTAGATGGTTTTGAAGAGAGTGTTTTCAAAACAGATGAGACCTCTTCTGCACATTAGACGTTTTCCACCGATGTGATATCCTACAACCCGCGACTTGTCAACGTACTGTTAAAACAAGAGCGCCTTTACAAATTATCATTTTAGGAGCCAGAGTCACCATGAAACTTTGTCGTATTGAACACCTTGAAGAAGTTGTGTGCGAGAACAGAAACATCAGCCAGAGTGCGATCATCTAATTGGTCGCAAGATAAGAAATATAAAATATTTTCGGAGGTATCCATAAGCATATTGAAGGATTTAAAGACGTATTAAATCGCTTATTACGTTTTCGTGTAATAATTGTGATAAAAAATTAAAGTTATGAAATTCTTCTGTTCAGTTTCTTCTAGAAGAGAAAAAGATTTGTTGTTTTGTTTTTTGAAATTCGCACAAAGCTGCTCAAGGGCTATCTGGTGCTAGCAAATCCCTATATTAATGGTGTAAGACTAGAGGAAGGCAGCTAGTCATCACCACCCACCGCCAACTCTTGGGCTACTCTTTTGCCATGCGAGAAGTGGGATTGACCGTCACGTTATAACGCCCTTATGGCTGGGAGAGCAGGCATGTTTTGGCGCGACTCCGGATGCGAACACGTGACCCCTAGAGAGAAAAGAATGAGTAAATTAAATTGCACGTTTTAAAGGCAATTGAGCGAAGGGTGAAAACGTTGAATACTGTAGGCTCGATGATGTCGTTTGAAGACGTTAACACACTATCAAGAGAATTACTTTTTGCTTTCGTAGACAAGGAAGAGAGTTATTTTATTTACGGTTATATGTAAAGCTCATCATTATATTTGTGTTTGTTTAGTTTGCGAAATGAGATATTTTGAAACGTTAATGATTAATTTTGAAAATATTAAAAGGAAGAAAACAGGAGTGACGTGCTGCTTTTCCTTTCATGGGATGGGTCCGGCCTTTCTTTCCACTGCTGCATTTTACCTCCACCCAAAAGAGACATTTAGTGAGACATTCCCCACCCAAAAGATCAAGAATAATAACGATAATTAATTTATTGAAATAATAATAAAAACAAAAACCCACCATGAAATCTTAATAACTGTAATCCACGAAAGGGGACGAAGGAGAGGAACTATAAAGTTCACCGTTTTGCCCCGGTTGGAGAGAGAGAATCTTCTGATTTCTCAATCTCTAGAACTGAACCCCTGCCACGTTGGTTTAGTTTAGTTTAGTTTTACTCACGTGCTTGTGGTGTAGTGGTTATCACATCGCTTTACACGCGGAAGGTCCCAGGTTCGATCCCTGGCAGGACCGATTTATGGAAAGCGCCGGTTCTCGTCGTCGAGTACAGACGTGTTTTCTATCTCTTATTTCTTTAGTGTAAATTTAACAGCTCAACCTAGTGAGCGTGTAGTTCTTTTTTTTCCTCGTTTTATGTATTTTTCAAGTTGTTTGACGATGTCTTCATCAACCAAGAAGGTCATGGAAGTTATGCATCGTACTGTTTTTTTTTTGTGGAAACGACAACTTCAAGCCATGGGGACGTTATCCATTCTGTTATTTCTACTTTTTGTGCTGCTTCGGTCACTGCTGTTGTTCCTCGCCCGGGTGGATATGAGGTAACTTTTGTTCTTCCCGACGATGTGGACCTGGCTATAGATGCTGGTTTAATTGTAAATGGTGTGCACTGTTCGGCTAATGGTGTCACTAAACGTACTATTACTGTGTCATTTATGGACGTACCGGAATATATCGACGATGATATATTACTAAATAAACTTAAAGATTTTGATTGTGAGGTGAAAAGCCCCATTGTGTGGAAGAGGGACCAGGGCATATTTAGGTATACGCCATGTTCGTGTGTGTTTTAGTGAAAGTGTATCTCTTTGCCGTACGTAGTGAAAGTTTTTTATCCTTTGGGCAAGGCGGTAATGTTAAAAGTGAAGCATGATCGCCAGTCAAAAGTATGTAATTTATGTTTGGGGCAGCGGATCATCTATATCGCGATTGCTCCCAGTTTATATGCCGACATTGTCATATGCAGGGACACGTCCGTCAACGTTGTCCCAAGCTTGTTCCTCGAACTTCCTCTAGTGACGACGCTGAAGTGGCCACGCCTACTACTTCTAGTGACGCCGCTGAAGTAGTCACGGCTGCTCCTTTCTTGCAGTGCCTCATGATGTTGACACCATTTCTGTTTGTCCACGCGTTGATTCGGAGGTTCCCCTTTCAGGAGGCTGCAGCTATCCATCGGGTGGTGGACGATGTTTCTGCCAGACGATCGACGGTTTCTGGTGGGGCCAGGGTACGGGCAGTAGTCACCCCTGCTGGAGGACGCAATTTTGATCGTCACTTCCCGCCACTTCCGGTTAGTGGTGAGAGTACCGCCGGCGATGTGGAGGTGCCTCTTCCTCGTCGTTGGAGGTATGCTAGTGTGGTGGCAATGTCTCCTGGTGACACTTCTAAGAAGGGCAGTGGACGAAAACGGGTGTCGGACGTGCCAATACTACGGATATCTCGGGCGAAGGCGGTGTCGGTGTCAGCCTTAAATGTGTTTGTTGTGACAGTTTGTTTGTTTCAGTTCGTGTAAGACTGTCATTTATTGTTATTTGTACTTTGTGCATATTTGCTTAGATCTTTACATTTATTCTTTTTTTTTTGGTTTGTGACAGTTTCCTTTCAATTCTTGTACCTTTACTTTCTCTTTAGCATGGTACATTTACTAAGGGTGGGAGTTTTGAATTGTAATGGGTTGCGTAATGTTAGTAAGCTTTACTGGATTACTTTGTTACTAATTTTGATGTTGTTTGTTTACAGGAAACGTTTTTTCACTGATGATTTTCATGATGTCGTTCTGAAATTTTGGCCAGGTGTAGCTTTTTTAATAATTCTACTTCTGGCCGACAAGGGGTTGCCATCTTGTTACAGCAGTTTTTGAGTGATAATGTTACATTCGTTTCTTCTGATGGGGTGGGTAGGGTTCTGACTGTCAAATTCAGTTTCGAGTCTTTGTCTTATCTGTTATCATCTGTGTACGCTCCTCGCGATATCTCGAGCGACGAATTTTCAAAACTTGGAGTATTGTTTGGATGGTTGCACAGGATTGCTTGTTGTGGGAGATTTTAATTGTGTGGTGGATGTGGCACGCGATCGATTTCCGGTCCGTTTCTACCGTGACGCCAGCCGTTCGGCTTTTGTCCAGTTTCTTAATAGGTTTGATTTGCTTGATGCGCATTCACTCATATCGCCGACTACACCTGGTTTCACATGGAAGCGTTTTGTTAATGGTGAGATGATGTCGTCTCTATTGACAGGGTTTTGCTTTCTTCTACCTTGCAGGGGGGTGTCCAACGTTTCCGTACGTTGTGGTTTCCTGCTACAGATCACGCTTTATTGGGCTTCGACCTTACTCTGCGACCAATTGTCAGAGGTCTAATTTCTGGCACTTCAATAACCAGTTATTGAGGGATGCCGAATATGTGAAAGCCATTAAGCTGTTGATCGCCAGAAGTCGTAGTTGGTCAGTCTATGGGACTGATAAAATTAAGTGGTATGAACAATTGAAATGCGCGTTCCGTTTACTTACCGAGCGTTATTCGATTCTTCTTGCGCGGGCATCCCGTTCTCGCAAATGTCAGCTTGAGTCGTCCATCAATCGGAGCTTCGAAAACTGTCCCGTTTCCCTGGTAGGTCTAAGGTCAAATTGTATGAACTTGAAGATGCATTGGAGACTTTGGATCACGATACCATAGAGGGGCGAGGATTCGATCTCATATTCGTTGGTTTGAGGAGGGTGAGAGATCTACGTCTTACTTTCTTCGTATGGAAAAGGTCCGTCAAAGCAGAATTGAGTTTCGATCCATGCTCACTGATAGGGGTGTGGAGGTGTCCGGTGTGGAAGATATCGCTGCTGTTTTACATCGGTATTATTCCGCACTGTACTCTAAGGATATCGTTCTGCAGGCAGACATAAATTTAGTTCTCTCATTTGTTGATCGAACTCTTTCCAGTGAACAAGCTCATATTTGTGATGCTCCATTCACGGTTCCGTGAAGTTATCGCTGCTCTAGACAGTTTACCGCTGGGCAAATCTCCTGGTTTGAATGGTTTTACCTCCGAATTTTACAAATATTTTCTCCTCTTTTTGTTGACGACTTTTTTATCTGTCTTGTCTCAACTGTTCCACTCTCCACAGTTGCTCCGTACAATGTGTTCTGGGGTAATTGTTCCTATCCTCCAGAAAGGCGGGATCGACGGTTGGCGGCTAACAGCCGGCCTTTGACATTACTTTGTACTGACTATAAGCTTTTGGCCAAAGTGCTGGCTCGTCGCCTTTCGTCTGTGATCTCCAGTTTAGTTTCAGATGACCAATCCGGGTGTATACCTGGACGGGACGTTGCTGATACTCCGTTAACACTCGTTTTGCTATTGCAATCTTTAGCACGTACCGGCCAGGGTGGAATCTTTTTGAAGCTCGATCAGATGCAAGCCTTTGATCGGGTGGCCTATGACTATCTATTTCAACTTCTTCTGCGTATGGGTTTTGGTTCTACTTTTGTTCATTGGGTTCGTCTTTGCTATACTTCTATTTCTAGTTGTGCAAAGTTTAATGGATTTCTCACTGATGATTTTGCTGTAACTCGGGGTATTCGTCAAGGATGCACAATGTCTGCTCTACTTTACGTTCTCAGTGTCGAACCGTTACGAAATATGTTAGTCCATAATGTACATATTACTGGTATTGGTGGTGATGTGTTACTCACCACGCCTTCACTTACTTATCAGCATGCTGATGATACCACCTTAACCTTACGAGACGCCGAATCTTTGCCGCATGTGTTGGATGTCTGCCAAAGTTTTGGCAAAGCTACTGGTGGGAAGATTAGTTGGACCAAGAGTCAGGGTTTGTGGGTTGGGTGTTTGGCCTCTTCTGCAGACTTCGTCCTTGGTGAGTTGAGAATTTCCCAGGATCCTATTCGGATTTTGGGAATAGTTTTCCACTCTAATTTCGATGTCATGCTGCAAGATACGTGGCAGGGTGTATTGCGCAGAGTATCTCGTGTCTTGGTGTCGTGGCGATTTCGTTCTTTGTCGCTAAAGGGTAAATCTCTTGTGGTGAACTCCTTGGTGGCATCGGTGTTATGGTACCCGTTGAATATACTCCGTTGCCAAGACAGTTTGAGGCTCGATTTCGCAAATGTATACTGGATTTTATTTGGCGAGGAGGTATACATAAAGTGGCATACGGTATTCTGATCCAGAGTTATGATTGTGGAGGTATCAACTTGGTTGATGTTAATACTCGTAAACTCGCATTCCGTTTGAAGTTGTTGCAGCGTTGTTTGGATGCTTCTTGTCCTTCCACCTTGCGACAACTTCTTTCTGGATTTTTCTTGTTATGGTAATCTCTCTTTGGGCTTTCGGATTCTTCAATGCCGTATTTTGCCACGTTTTGTGAAATCGTTACCTTTCTATATTCAGGAAATGTTTCATGCCTGGAAGGTTCTTCTTGGGGATAAAGGGATTGTCCCAGCTCCTCTTTCCCACAAATTTTTTGATGAACCTTTGTTTTCAATCCGGCTATTGTTGATGTTCGCCACCGAACATTTCATTTTCCTGAATTTATTAACGCAGGTTTGGTTCAGGTCCGCCATTTATTGTACGAGGTGCTCCCTGCTTTTCTTCCGGTGGGGGCAGTGATTGAAATGTGTACGGACGCTGACCCGTTGTACATGCCTGCACAATTTTTCACATTTTCATATGCTCAAGAAGGTGTTGCCTGTGGACTGGTTGCCGGTTTTGTCCACCCAGCCGGCTCCTCTTCCGTCGTCCACATGTGTTGTGGATTTATATTTTCTGGACCACTCCGATAATCGGAGTTCATTTTCAAGGTTTATCTGTGAGGCAACTGGTGGGACATTTACAGTTTTCACTCGCTACTAATTTCCCTGCTCCATTCTACTGGGGGATATTGTTCCTCCTGGAGACTGGAAACGCATTCGTAAAACGCTTATTCTTCTTTTGTGGGTTTTTTATGTTTGTGATGTGGATTATTTACTGGGTTGCGGGCGATTACCACTAATGTCAAGCTGATACATATGGGCAGACATCCCACAGGGTTGTGCACTTTCTGTTCCCAGGCGCCGGAAACCATTGACCATCTGTTTTCCAATGTCCTTTTGTACAGCCCTTGTGGTCATATGTATATAAATTATTGGCATTTTATTTTGGATGTCCCATATCAAACTGGATGTGGAGATGCCTCTTAGTGGGATCTCATCCTTCGTTACCCAGGAGATGCTGGAACATATTCCGTTTGTTTACTAGTTTGGCACGTCAGGTTATATCTTCTGCTCGTTCAGTTTCTTTGGCACGAAATCGCGTAATTCATTTAATTTCCATGTTTAAAGTGCGTGTACGGAGACATATTCATCTTCATTATCATAGATCTTTGTTACATAACTCATTAAATGTATTTTTATTCTGTATATTCTTATGTTGGTAGCTTGGTAACCCAAGGTGCAAAAGGTTATTTTGTGTACGTTGTTAAGATAAGTTGTTATTTCATTATATTTTTGTTACCAATGAAGATCCATTGATTTCTTGTTTGTTAATGTTCATTATAATGTTTGTTGGATTACCTGCTGTTCCATTTAACTCTTTTATTTCTTTTTCCTTAATTTTATTAACTTTGGGGTAATTTTCAGCATGGTAATCTATAGAGTTATTGTTACATGCTATATTCATTAACTTGTGTTTTTATTTGTTGTATTTCTGTGTATACCCCTCGTTGAGGTGGGATAAATAAAGAGAAAAAAAAAACATCCTCTTTACACGCGGAAGGTCCCAGGTTCGAATCCTGGCAGGCACATATTTATTATTTAAATCGTTTGTTTCCCTTAATTTAGTTGGTAAGAACGTGGAACGAAATTTTCATCATAAATTCAGTGTCAGAGCGTTAGACGGCTGTGAGATGTCATGGGATTTACACACTTTTTCCTTTTCTTGTAACCACCTTCCGAAATTCGTATAAATGTTGTTTAATAAACCGAAAAGAATCGCTATTGGTTTTGGATATAATGCGTGCACGTCTGCGAAAATTTCACGTTTTCAATAGGCCTTCGTGTAATCATATAACATTCGACGAAGAATCTGACCAGCAATTTAGAACTCCTGTTCCATGGAAAGGGTTCCTTTATGTTTTTTTCTATATCAAATGCGTGAAGAGTTTGAAATGTCGATTCACGCGACCTTATTTTAAGTTTAGGTAACGTACCTTCTTAGTTGTACAGGTAATGTTTAAAGATCACGACTCCGTCAGTGTTTGTTGAGAACAACTATTCAAATCTCTCATGTGACAGCTCAACTCAACCTATATGTTTCGTTCTTTAACCTTTTGTTTTAAATAGCGGTTAGAACTATTTGCATGGATATGCGAGTTATCATCTGCAACTTACTAGTGACGGAAAGAGTTAAGGCAATTCTTCAAAGTCGTTCACCACCGACTGTTTGATGTACTTTATTTTTTACCGATCGGTGGAATTGGCGATAATATCGTAACTTCCCTACGTCTGACAATGCATACATGTTATTTGATTGAATTGGAAATAAACGAACCACAGATAGCGACTCAAAGGTCCTAAACGCCATGTCTTGCCACTCTTACAGGGAAGAGAAGCGACAATCTATAGAGATCATTGTTTTCTTGAAGACTTCTTGTTCTGTTTATCAATTTTTGTCTGATTTCTTTATTTTTCCAGAATGTCTTCACTTAGTAAAGGCTGTTTGCGATGCTTAATATCTTATTGTTCTTATCGAATCTCCTGTTTTACGTACTTATTTAAAAATTGTATTTCTTTTACTTGAATATAGTGAAGATTAAATAGGTACGAGGAAATTACGATGCCACGACAGCAGAATATTCATTATTCTGAAGTGTTTCCTGCTTCCAGGTGCAGCTGGTTCTTGTAAACGTTTTTGTTGAACAAGATTCTATGTTTTGGTAAAGTCATTTTCAACGAGAACAACGATATATAACCTTGAGATACGACGTAAGTCGCCAAGAGTGGAATGTTTTTGAAGAGAGTGTTTTTAAAACTTTTGAGACCTCTTCTGCACATTAGACGTTTTCCCACCGATGTGATATCCTACAACCCGCGACTGTCAACGTACTGTTAAAAAAAGAGGGCCTTTACAAAATTATCATTTTAGGAGCTTGAAAGTCACCATGAAACTTTGTCGTATTGAACACCTTGAAGAAGTTGTGTGCGAGAACGAGACATCAGCCAGAGTGCGATCATCTAATTGGTCGCAAGATAAGAAATATGAAATATTTTTCGGAGGATCCATAAGCATATTGAAGGATTTAAAAGACGTATTAAATCGCTTTTACGTTTTCGTGTAATAATTGTGATAAAAAAATTAAAGTTATGAAATTCTTCTGTTCAGTTTCTGCTAGAAAGAGAAAAGAATGAGTAAATTAAATTGCACGTTTAAGGGCAATTGAGCGAGGTGTGAAAAGGTTGAATACTGTAGGCTCGAGGATGTCGTTTGAAGACACGTTAGCACATTATCAAATTACTTTTGGCTTTAGGTAGACAAGGAAGAGTGTTATTTTATTTACGGTTATATGTAAAGCTGTCATTATATTTGTGTTTGTTTAGTTTGCGAAATGAGATATTTTGAAACGTTAATGATTAATTTTGAAAACAGTAAAGAGGAAAAAAACAGGAAGTGACGTGCTTGTAGTGTAGTAGTTATCACATCCGTTTAACTCGCGGAAGGTCCCAGGTTCGATCTTTGGCAGGCACATATTTATTATTTAAATCGTTTGTTTCCTTTTAATTCGGTTGGTAAGAACGTGGAACGAAATTTTCATCATAAATTTAGTGTTAGAGCGTGAGACGGCTGTGAGATGTCACAGGATTTACACTCTTTTTTCCTATACTTGTAACCACCATCCGAAATTCGTATAAATGTTGTTTAATAAACCGAAAAAAGAATCGCTATTGGTTTTGGATATAATGCGTGCACGGCTGCGAAATTTCACGTTTTCAATAGGCCTTCGTGCAATCGTGTAACGTTCGACGATTGTTTTTTGTTTTTGTTTGTTTTGTTTTTTTGGAATTTCGCACAAAGCTACTCTGAGGGCTATCTTTGCTAGCCTTCCCTAATTTAGTAGTGTAAAATGCAGAAAGTTATAAAGAGTAGTATTATGGTTAAAGTAGTGAACCTAATTGTAAAGACTATTTTTGTTAAGCAACAGATTTCAGCCCTTGGCTTATGTAGACGAAAGAACTATTGGAAAGAGGAAAAGCAAGAAAATAGAGAATGATATGAATTATACTCTTTAAGAGGTTATAGTTATAGGTGTTTCCTAGACATAGCACATGTATAGAATTGTTTGGTGTTAAATAAGGAGTAAAGTTAGATTATGCTACCAGGTGACACAAATAGAAGATATAATTAACAGAGCAAAAGAAATAATGAAGGGAATAGCAATGATGCAGCATTTGTTGTGCACATAGAGCCGAATGATATAAGGAAAAATAAGTCAGAGGAGCTTGTTGTAAAAACATTTTAAAGATAAATATCATAAATTAATTGTGTCAGGGACACTGCCAAGAATTAATTGTTGAGATGAAAGTGTGATTAGGTCACTAGGGCTAAGTGCTAGGCTAAAATCAATATGTGAGGATGAGCAGTTTAGGTAGTAGGACCTTTGGGATGAGTTCAGTGGAAAGATGGAACTTTGTGGAATGGATGGTTTGTATCTAAATGGGAAAAGGTCTGGCATGTATATCAACTCAAATGTAAGGGATGTTTGAAACTAGGACGGGATAGTGAAAGCAAAAAATAAATTAAATGAAACAAAATTGATATGTAGAGGAAAGTTTAGTAGAGGAAATCAGTATAAAAGTAGTCGCAAAATAGGCTTAATTATTACTATAATAATAGAAAATGTAAGATATAAGATGGATAACTTTAGAACAACGGTAGGACTACAATATTTTGGTATATAATGGAATAACTGAAACAAGGTTAAGCGAAGTTTATTTTGAAGAAAGAAATTTCTTTGAAATATCTGGTTATAGGTTATTAGTAGGGGAGGAGGAATGGCTAGATACGTAAGGTGTGAGTTACATAACGCTACAATTGAGAATATCATGAATAACAGCAAGGATAGTGAATTTATTTGGGTCTCTGTTAGTAAATAATCAAAGGAAGCTCTTAGTAGGAAGATGTTACAGACCACCAGAAGAATCTTATGACAATAGTGAGACACTTTACAGTGAGATTAATATTTCAGCTCTTAATAAAGTTACAATTATAGATGATTTTAATTTTCGACATATTGGTTTGGAAATGCAACATACTAAACATGAGGGATATAGATTTCTGAAAACTGTTCAAGATAGATTTTTCACCAATTTGTCAAAAACCTACAAGAAATTATGCTATGTCGGATATATTGTGAACTTTTTATCTTGAATCTGTTTATATAGAAAACATAAAGATTGGTCAAACTGGATGTTAAGACATCCAAAAGGAAGCATGAAAACATTCGGCTGAAAATATATAAATTAACATCAAGAATTACTTTAAGTACATTAGGAGTAAACAAAATCTTGGGATGGTGATAGGACAATTGAAGGCTGACAAAGACAGGCTTATGTCGAATAATTATGAAATGGCTAGATTATTAAATTCTGCTTTTCCTTCACCGTTTACTAATAAAGATTTAAGTAGTACTCCTCATCTTGAATAATTGATCGATGAAAACAAAGTTGCTTAAGAGAATTGCATAAATTCTGAACTTCTTAAAATAAAATTGGGTAGTTTAAGGAATGATATCCGTTTCGGACCAGGTAATATTTCCCCAAGAAGTTTGAAGGAGGTTAATGACTGGATATGTGAGGAACCTGCTACAATTTTTTTTAAGTGCTTAAACAGTGGACAAGTACCAACAGATTGGAAATTAGTTAATGCTACTCCTATTCTCAGTAAAGGTGCATAAATGGTTCCACTAATTACATGTCTCGTAGTCTTACATCAGTTGTGGGAAAGGTTTTGGAATTACTAATAAAATATATTTTACAAACTCATTTAACAAAGTTGAGATTTTATCGGATAGTGAAAAGGTTTCACTAAGGGAAAATCTTGCCTCACAAATCTTTGGGCATGCTCAGAAAATGTTACTGCATATGTAGATGAGGTTAAAGTAGTATATTTGATGTATCTGGATTTTCTGAAAGCATTTGGCAAAGTGCTACTTAAAGGGCTTGTAAAGAAACGTATCTTTACAGGTATATGGGATAAGTTAACTAATTGACGAGTGGTTTGATAGAAGAAAGCAGAAGGATGTTATAAATGGAGCTCAGTCAAACTGGATTAATGTTGCAAGTGATGCGCCTTAGGGCTCAGTCTTAGAACCATTGCTCTTTTTGATTCAGATAGATGTAGGAATGATCAGTAGCTTACTTAAATTTGCTGATGATATCAAGGTCTTAAATGTTGCTAGCAGTAAGGATGCTACTGATGCTTCACAAAGGGATTTAAATCGTTTAGATAAATGACAGATGGATTTTAATTATAATAAATGTAATATATTGCGTGTGACTTATCATAATTTGAATTATAAGTATAATTTGGATGGGAATAATCTTAAAAGTATCATGAAAGAGAAGGATCTTGGTGTAATAGTTGATCAATCTCTTTAGCCATTCAAACAGTGTGTTGTTATTAGTGGTAAGGTTGTATCTACAGAGATATTTAATACAAGTTTAAAGCGGTTAATAATTAATTGCATAAGTCACTAGTTAGTGCACATTTGGAGTATTGTGTTCAGTCTTGGTCTCCTTACATTAGGAAAGACATTAAATTCTTGGAAAGGGTTCAGAAGAGGTTTACTAAAATGGCACCTTGGATGGATCAATATCTTAAAGTTGTTTTCTCTTGAGAAAAAGAGAGCTAGAGAGAATTTAACTGAAGTGTTTAAGATTGTAAAAAGAACTGATAATGTTGCTGCATCAACATTTTTCATACTTAACAGCGAGAATTATAGAACTAAGGGATACGAATATAGATTTATATAAAGGAATAAGCCGTTTTCACCTAAGAGAATTTTAGTTTTAAATAGAGTGGTTGGACTATGAAATGGGTTCCCTTCGGATGTTGAGGAAACAGTAAATTTGAGTGAGTTTGAATATAATAATAATGAGGGCTGGCTTTAAGTTTTTCTTATATCAGTTGTAGTCTGGCTTAGAAGATTGGACAGCCGAGAAGGACCAACAGGTTTATTGTTGTCCTTAAACATTATGTTATGTTAATTTCAGCCATTGCTGCATTCAACAAACAACGTGATTCATATAAATCAATATTTAGGTGTCAGTTTGGTTTGTTTCGAATTTCGCGCAAAGCTACACGAGGGCTATCTGCGCTAGCCGTCCCTAATTTAGCAGTGTAAGACTAGAGGGAAGGCAGGTAGTTATCACCACCCACCGCAAATTCTTGGGCTACTCTTTTACCAACGAATAGATAGCCCTTGAGTAGCTTTCCGCGAAATTCAAAAACAAAAACAAACTTTTGTATATTGGCTAGTTGTTTTTTTCTGTTTAACTGGTGTTTTCTTGTCAGCCAACTTTCTCAATAATGATTGCATCGTCTAACTTTCTACTTTTTATGTTAGTCATGAGAATATTACCTTTTAAAACATTTGAATCATGTTCACAAACACTCCAAATAAAGTCATTTTAGTACCGGCAGTTATTTCTTTAATCTGTTTACATGCAGCATTAGGTAATGCTTGATGATGTTTAATGCTAAGTGTCATGATGAATAAATGAAAAAAGACTGAGTACAACATATAAAACTGTTTATTGATACATCCATTTAGATATAACATCAACTTTGTTTTACACTACAGTGATGATCATTGTTAATATGAAATGGGCATGACAGTGTTGATTGACCTTGGGACATTCAAACAACTGCAGATTATAGCAATGAATTTTCAGCTATCTTGTCAATATCACGGCTTTTTCTCTCCACTTGGTATAAATGATTTGAAAGTTCTCTCTCAACAGTTTAGCCACACTACATAAATAGCAATAGTCAGTATTACCAGAGTTCCATGGAATGTTATAAATGTGCCGCATCACACAATTTCACTAACAACGATCAACAACTGAAAGATATTTACTCGAAAGCCGTTGTTTAAGCAAAAATATGTTTAAATGTCCAGTGGTTAAACATTTGAATACAGTTTCTTTATTTACGTATAGCTTATTTTTCAGATAAAACCCAACTACGACGGTTGTTATCGTGTAACAAATAATGTCGTGCTGTAATAAAATAACAATATTTTTAACTTAATTTGATACGTACACTGTATCCCTATTTTGAGGAACAAGTCTGGTCCTCAGACGGATCTGTTCAGGCGTTTGAGATTTCAAATCATTGAGCATAACCATATAGTTATCTCGTCGATCTTGATAAGCTTTTTCAAAATAGTTGATACGTGATGAAAATACTTTCTTGCTTTGTTTGTTTTGGAATTTCGCACAAAGCTACTCGAGGGCTATCTGTGCTAGCCGTCCCTAATTTAGCAGTGTAACACTAGAGGGAAGGCAGCTAGTCATCACCACCCACCGCCAACTCTTGGGCTACTCTTTTACCAACGAATAGTGGGATTGACCGTCACATTATAACGCCCCCACGGCTGGGAGGGCGAGCATGTTTAGCGCGACGCGGGCGCGAACCCGCGACCCTCGGATTACGAGTCGCACGCCTTACGCGCTAAACCATACCGGGCCATTTTCTTGCTAAAACATTCAATTGAGATTTGTCTCTGACATTTCTGAATAACATATTGACAATTTAAACTGATATTAAGCTTTTCTTTACCATGATGAACTATATTCTGTACAATATAAAACGCTACTAAATTCAAATGGTAGCTTCCACATGTAAAAAGTTGAGACACTCGTTTATTTTCTTCACTTTCAACGATAAAAGCGTCAATAATAAAGAAAAAATTGATTTATAATATTGTAAATAATCGTAAGATTTCTCAGATAAGTCTTTAACAAACCGTCGCGCTAAACATGCTCGCCCTCCCAGCCGTGGGGGCGTATAATGTGACGGTCAATCCCACTATTCGTTGGTAAAAGAGTAGCCCAAGAGTTGGCGGTGGGTGGTGATGACTAGCTGCCTTCCTCTAGTCTTACACTGCTAAATTAGGGACGGCTAGCACAGATAGCCTCGAGTAGCTTTGCGAAATTCCAAAACAACAACTTTAACAAACTGAATGTTGGAACTGTTTTGTATTATTCTTATGTTGTTGTTTGTTGTTTTTGAAGTAAACACAAAGCTATACAATGGGCTATCTGTGCTCTGCCCACCACGGGTATCGAAACCCGGTTTTTAGCGTTGTAATTCCGCAGACATACCGCTGAGCCACTGGGGGGTTATTCTTATGTGAAATGGTTGAAATTCATCATAAAACGTTTTCAGAAATAGGATATATTACTTCGCTATGATAAGTGAAAGCTTTACTTACAAGCTGTGTTTTACCAATTCCTGTCGTACCTAACACTAAATATGTAAAAGGATATAATAGTTATCCATCTTGAACATTAATGGGAAAAAATTGTAACGTGACTCATCTTATACAGATCATGTTTAAGCACACCTGCAAATCTTCCCCAATACCCTACACATGCCCTCTTTTTGTTCCATAGACCATGGCTAGGACTTAGTTCCATGGGATTTAAAAAGTTAGTATCCGTACGAAAGAGTGTTAAAGTCTGGAAGGATGTATCGTTTGGTCTAAACTGGACGATCATTTTTCGTTTCATCTTTGTTGTAAATAGTCTGCATTTTAAATTTCTGCAAATCTTCTTATGATTAGTCACAGTAATAGAAGACTTAAAAAGATTGAATATATCAATTATCATACATTTCGTTGATGAAAAGTTTAATCATTCACTGTTGATGAAAGTAAGGATAAATTCTCTGATCTTACAGCACGACTTGCCATCGTTTTATTGTTTGTTTGTTTTTTGGAATTTCGCACAAAGCTACTCGAGGGCTATCTGTGCTATCCGTCCCTAATTTAGCAGTGTAAGACTAGAGGGAAGGCAGCTAGTCATCACCACCCACCGCCAACTCTTGAGCTACTTTTTTACCAACGAAAAGTGGGATTGACCGTCACATTATACGCCCCCACGGCTGGGAGAGCGAGCATGTTTAGCGCGACGCGGGCGCGAACCCGCGCCCTTCGGATTACGAGTCGCACGCCTTACGCGCTTGGCCATGCCGGGCCAACGTTCGACGAAGAATCTGACCAGCAATTTATAACTCCTGTTCCATGGAAAGGGTTCATGAGGTTTTTTTTCTATTTCAAATGCGTGAAGAGTGTGAAACGTCGATTCACGCAACCTTATTTTAAGTTTAGGTAACGTACGTTCTTAGTTGTACAGGTAATGTTTAAAGATCACGACTCCGTCAGTGTTTGTTGAGAACAACTATTCAAGCTGTGACAGCTAATCAACCTATATGTTTCGTTCTTTAACCTTTTGTTTTAAATAGCGGTTAGAACTATTGCATGGATATGCGAGTTATCATCTGCAACTTACTAGTGACGGAAAAGAGTTAAGGCAATTCTTCAAAATCGTTCACCACCGACTGTTTGATGTACTTTATTTTTACCGATCGGTGAAATTGGCGATAATATCGTAACGTCCCCTACGTCTGACAATGCATACATGTTATTTGATTGGAATTGGAAATAAACGAACCACAGATAGCAACTCAAAGGTCCTAAACGCCATGTCTTGCCACTCTTACAGGGAAGAGAAGCGACAATCTATGGAGATCATTGTTTTCTTGAAGACTCCTTGTTCTGTATCAATTTTTTTCTGATTTCTTTATTTTTCCAGAATGTCTTCACTTAGTAAAGGCTATTTGCGATGCTTAATATCTTATTGTTGTTATCGAATCTCCTGTTTTACGTACTTATTTAGAAATTGTATTTCTTTCACTTGAATATAGTGAAGATTAAATAGGTACGAGGAAATTACGATGCCACTACAGCAGAATATTCATTATTCTGAAGTGTTTCCTGCTTCCAGGTGCAGCTGGTTCTTGTAAACGTTTTTTTTAACAAGATTCTATGTTTTGGTAAAGTCATTTTTAAAGAGAAGAACGATATATAACCTTGAGAGACGACGTCAGTCGCCAAGAGTAGATGGTTTTTGAAAAGAGTCTTTTCAAAACAGATGAGACCTCTTCTGCACATTAGACGTTTTCCCACCGATGTGATATCCTAAACCCGCGACTGTCAACGTACTGTTAAAACAGAGCGCCTTTACAAAATTATCATTTTAGGAGCTTGAAAGTCACCATGAAACTTTGTCGTATTGAACACCTTGAAGAAGTTGTGTGCGAGAACGAGACATCAGCCAGAGTGCGATCATCTAATTGGTCGCAAGATAAGAAATATGAAATATTTCTGGGAGGATCCACAAGCATATTGAAGGATTTAAAAGACGTATTAAATCGTTTATTACGTTTTCGTGTAATAATTGTGATAAAAAAATTAAAGTTATGAAATTCTTCTGTTCAGTTTCTGCTAGAAAGAGAAAAGAATGAGTAAATTAAATTGCACGTTTAAGGGCAATTGAGCGAGGTGTGAAAACGTTGAATACTGTAGGCTCGAGGATGTCGTTTGAAGACACGTTAGCACATTATCAAATTACTTTTGGCTTTGGTAGACAAGGAAGAGTGTTTTTTTATTTACGGTTATATGTAAAGCTGTCATTATATTTGAGTTTGTTTAGTTTGCGAAATTAGATATTTTGAAACGTTGATGATTAATTTTGAAAACAGTAAAAAGGAAGAAAACAGGAAGTGACGTGCTTGTGGTGTAGTGGTTATCACACCCGCTTAACACGCGGAAGGTCCCACGTTCGATCCCTGGCAGGTACATATTATTTGTTGGACAGCGCCGGTTCTCGTCAACGAGTACAGACGTGTTTTTCGAGCTCCTAATTGCCTTAGTGTAAATTTAACAGCTAAGTCTAGTGAGCGTGTAGTTCTTTTTTTTGCTAGATTTTTTATTTTTCCAAGTTGTTTGACGATGTCTTCATCAACTAAGAAGGTCATGGAAGTTATGCGTCGTACAGTTTTTGTGGAAACGACAACTTCAAGCCATGGGGACGTTATCCATTCTGTTATTTCTACGTTTGGTGCTGCTTCGGTCACTGCTGTAGTTCCTCGCCCGGGTGGATATGAGGTAACTTTTGTTCTTCCCGACGATGTGGACCTGGCTATAGATGCCGGTCGAACTGTAAATGGTGTGCACTGTTCGGCTAATGGTGTAAATAAACGTACTATTACTGTGTCATTTATGGACGTACCCGAATATATCGACGATGATATTATACTAAATAAACTTAAAGATTATGATTGTGAAGTGAAAAGCCCTATTGTGTGGAAGAGGGACCAGGGCATATACTTAGGTATACGCCATGTTCGTGTGTGTTTTAGTGAGAAGTGTATCTCTTTGCCGTACGTAGTAAAAGTTTTTGATCCTTTGGGCAAGGCGGTAATGGTAAAAGTGAAGCATGATCGCCAGTCAAAAGTATGTAATTTATGTTTGGGGCGGATCATCTATATCGCGATTGCCCCAGTTTATATGCCGACATTGTCATATGAAGGGTCACGTCCGTCAACGTTGTCCCAAGCTTGTTGTTCCTCGAACTTCCTCTAGTGACGACGCTTAAGTGGCCACGCCTACTACTTCTCGTGACGCCGCTGAAGTAGACACGGCTGCTCCCTCTCGTGCAGTGCCTCATGATGTTGACACCATTTCTGTTTGTCCACGCGTTGATTCGGAGGTTCCCCTTTCAAAGAAGGCTGCAGCTACCCATCGGGTGGTGGACGATGTTTCTGCCCGACGATCGACGGTTTCTGGTGGGGCCAAACTAAACTAAACTAACGTGGCAGGGGTTCAGTTTAGAGAGAGAGAAATCCGAAGAGTTCTCTCTCCAACTGGGGTGTTCAGGAACTTTGTAGTTCCTCTTCGTCCCCTTTCGTGGATTGTTATTAGGATTAAGTGGTGGTTTGTTTTTTTTATTATTATTTTAATAAATTAATTATCGTTATTATTCTTGACTTTTTGGGTGGGGAATGTCTCATTAAATGGTCTTTTGGGTGGAGGCAAAGGTAGCAGTGGAAAGAAGGAAAGGTCGGGACCTGTCTCGAAAAGAAAAAGTTGGGTAGATGTGAACATGAATGTAATTCATTCAAGTTCAGATCAAATCAAACGGTCCGATTCTGGGTCTGGCAAAAAGGTTGCCTTGGCTGGGATCTAGAAATCCAATGCCTGAAGATTTTGATGCGGGGGGAAACGGGAGTACCCCGAGAAAACCCACTTTCACACGACGGGCGCCGAAAGTTTTGCCTGTCGTGTGCCCTGTACCTGAAAAAAAAGGAATTCATGTTAATAACATAGTTTTTATGTATTTAAACTCTTTGTTGAGTGGATTGTGATTCTTGAAATATGTTGTATGGTGATATGTATTTTGTTGGTGCACTTGATAATTTGTGTAGTGATGCCGTTAGTTTGTTTCTGTTTTCTGCTTTTCGATAATATTTCAGAGAAAGTTCTGTTATTCTATCTCTTATAGTTGGTAAATTACTAATTTGGTGTAGATAATTTGTTGGTGTAAAAGATGGTAAACTGAATGCGGATTTTAATATTTTGTTTTGTTGCACTTGGATTTTTTTGGAGTGTGTTGTTTGACATGTTGTATGTTACTTGACATCCGTACTCTATTAGTGGACGGATGTAAGCCTGGTATATTTGTATAATGGTGTTCGGTGCGCATTTTGATTGTTTACCAGTTATAGTCTTTAGATATGAAATCCTTTTCTTATTGATGAGTGTATATTGTTTATGTGTTTTTCCATGTTAGTTTTGTGTCGAAAGTGACGCCAAGGAATGTGATGTTTTGCTCATGTTGATGGTTGTGTTTCCAAGTGATAGATTTATTTTTCTAGATTTTTCTTTGCTTCTTTAGTTTTCTATAGAAGGTGATTGCTTGTGTTTTTGTCGGATTTAACACGACCCTCCACTTGTTGCTCCATGTTGAGACGTTGTTTAGTGATTCTTGTACGCGAGACATGGCCATTACTGGGTTTCTGGAGGTGCTCCAGATTGCGATGTCATCTGCGTATTGTGAATTGTGTGTGTATGTTAGATTTGGAAAAGGTATGTCACTGACGAAAATTATGTAAAGAAGTGGAGAGAGGACTGATCCTTGGGGCACTCCTGCCGTTATATTAAACAATTTGGATATGGTTTTATTGACTTTTACTTGTGCTGTTCTATTGGTTAAAAAATTTGAAATCCATTTGACTATCGTAGGATTTATTTGTAGGTGGTTTAGTTTGTATATGATGGCATTGTGCCAAACGCTGTCGAATGCTTTTTTTGACATCTAGGAATACCCCGATGGTTACTTGATTGTTGTTGTAAGCTTTGTATATTGATTCGGTGAGTCGTGTGAGGTGATCTGTTGTTTGTCTATTTTTCTGGAGGCATTTTGAGATTCTGGAAGGATGTTGTTTGATTCGCAAAATGGAGAAGACGGTTGGAGATAATTCTCTCCATCAGTTTGCCAAGGCAGCTTAACAGACTGATGGGGCGGAAATTATCTGGATTTGTTCTGTTAGTTTGTTTCTTGGGGATCGTTGTTATGATGGCTTTTTTCCACGTGTCAGGGTAATACCCTGTCGCTAATGAAATGTTCATGATGTTTGTGAGGTGTTGTAGTAGGAGAGTGGAACTTTTTTGAGAATAATATTTGGTATTTGGTCATGTCCGGGGAAGTGTTCTTCAAGTTTTGATATTAATCTTTAGTTCGGTTATGGTTATTTTTCTATCGATTGAATTTGAGTATGCTTCTAGTGTCTCTCGGGAAATCCTGGTGAGAATGAAGCTTGGTTTGCATTTATGTAGTTGTTGACATGGTGTTGGTGTTGTGTGTCGAAATCTACTGAGTTTAAATCGCTAAAAGCGGATTTGTAATAGTCAGCTAATAAGTCAGCTTTCTCTTCGTCCGTCCTTGCGATTTTATTGTTGTGTGTGATGTGTTGTAACATGTGATTTGTGTTTTTGTCTGACGCAATACTCTTGAATTTTTTCCAGAATTCTTTTGGATTTTTCTTGGTTTTTTTCTAAGTTCTTGCAGAAGTTATGCCAATTGTTTTCTCTGACTTTTTTAATTTCTTGTTTAATTTTTGTATTTGTTCTATTGATTTCTGTTTTAATGTGTGGATCACGTGTGATGTAGTGTATTCGTCGTAATTGTCTACGTTTGATTATTAGTGCGTGAATTTCTGGTGTTAGAGTCCATTGAATAAGTGATTGTTTTCTTTTTGATTTAGGAATTGTGTTTCTTGTGGCTTTCTTTATGGCTTCTGTAATTTGATCAACATATTTGTCTAGTTCTGTTTTGTTGTTTACATGTTCGATTGGGTGGGGTAGGTATGAGTGCAGAGAGGCATTAAAAGTGAGCCAGTCTGTTTCAGTGTAGGTGTATGCGGAAGGAGTCACGTACGCCACAGCCGGGTGGCGCGGATGAATCATACATGACACGGGGAAGTGGTCACTGGTGATTTCATCATGCACTTTAAAGTTAGATATTCTATTAACCATGTCCTTGGGTGCGATGATGAAATCGAGTACATCATATGAGCCGTTATCGGCTGAGAAGTGTGTAGGTGTATTGTCATTAATTAAGTGCATTTTATTGCTAGAAATAAAATTTTTTATGCAGGATCCTCTGCGTGTGTCTCTGTTACCCCTTAATTCTGTGTGCGGTGAATTAAAGTCTCCAATAATAATTGGTTTGGGTTTTCGATTAACACATTTTGAAGGAAGTTAATGTCGATATTTTTGGTTGGTGAGCAATATATGGCTAGAATCGGAATAGTTAGCCGGTTGTTAAAGTGTATATTACAAAAAATGGTCTCATTAATGTCAGATTTAAATGAATCTTCTATCGAGATTAGATGCGATATTTTTGTACTAAAGTAAGTTATTATACCTCTGTTGTTTTCTGAGTGAGGTATGTTGTGTGAGATGAATCCGGGATTGTGGTGTTTTGTTTCTCTGTGCAAAGTGTTTCTGAAATGATGATTATGTTGGCGTTTATATGTTTGTTTATGTTGTATATTTCTATCCTTTTGTCTTTAAGATTTCCTTGGCAGTTGATGTGTAAGATTTTAATGTGTTGTATCATTGTGTTGTTTTATTTCCCTCGCGTGAATTTTGAGTGAAAGATGGTGTGGTTTCAGGTGAGGGAGGTTAAAATAGTGACTTGCAAGGCTGCAAACAGCCTTGAGTGACTCGTGCCTCGATTCGAATGAAGGGAGATCACTCAATTCTATCAGCATTGCTAGCAAGTTTGTGGTGAAATCTGTTGGGTTAAATGCTTGTGTTGTTTTGGGCGTGTTACGTCCGCGTAAGTACGTGTTGGTTGAGGTTGAGCGTGTTTGATTTGTGAGTCGGTTGGAGTTGGTAGTAAAGGTTGTTTGGTGTTGTTTTGGTAGCCGTGGGTTTGATTATTGTTGTTCGTGGTTTTGAAAAGGAATCTGTTACGTATTTGGGGCAGCCTTTGTAACTGGCTGCGTGGGGGCCCTGACAGTTGGCGCATCTAACTTGGTTACGCTCGTTAGGACACTGAGCGACCTCGTGAGATCCGCCACATCTGACACATCTATCCTTGGCCATACAATTAGTTTTGTGTGTCCGAACCGTTGACATTTGTAGCATTGGATTATTGGTTTTGGTGTGTCTTTTGAAAAATAAAAGCAACCGTTTTTAATAATTTGTCCTGATCGTCTTTTTTGTTGACGGTTACCTTGATCAGTGGCGTTTTTGTTTCGTTCTGAATGAGATGATTCTGTTCGATGATGCAATGTCAAAGCCTTGAGTTGTTAATTCTTCAGTGATTTCATGATCTTCAATGTCGAAATCGACACCTCTGATTATGACTGTTAGTTTTGGTGTGTTTGTTTTTTGGTGTTGTGATAGTGGCTTGAACACCGAAGGCATCCTTGGGCCAGTGGGCCAAAATATGAGCAAACTCTTGAGGTTCGGTACATTTAATCATGATTCTTCCATTAGGAAGACGTTTGATGTCTTTAAACTGAATGCCCGGGTAATAGGACCTCAGTTGATTGACAATCTGTGGAATGCGTGTTGTTTTGTTTACTCCTTCGATGAACAGAGTTGGGATTCTGTAGTTAGGAGAATTGTGTGTTTGTGTGACAGTGATGGTGTTCTCAGAATTAGTGGCGATGGTGGTGTTGTTTGTATTCAAGTAATTATTGTTAGAGCAAGTGGCTTTGTCTTCGTTAACATGGGTTATGTTATTAATACTTTGATTTTAGAACTATTATTAGCGTCGTTAAGGTTAGGGTTAGTAGAATAGTCAGAAACTATACTTACCATGTCCTTTTCTTCTTCTTCTTCAGCCTCCTCTTGTTTGATGTCTCGTTTGTTTCATGGGATTCTGGTCTTCGTGATTCTTCAGCTCCTGAGTTTTCACCTTCGGAACTCTCAGTCGAACTACTCAGTGATTCAGAGGCTGGTCCTTCAATAGCTCTATTCAGCATATCCATGATCTCGTCGTTGGAAAGGGCTTTTCCGTTGGATCTTGTCACTATCTTCTTTCTCTTCATACTGTTTTACTAGTCCTGATAAGGACTAAGGAATAACCTTTTAGTAAAACTTTATGCACTTCACAGGATAATTTAGTCTTCAATGCACTTGTCTCGCAGCTCTTGACTTGCACGTCTGCTCTGCTTGACGGCGACCTTGAAACTCCACCGACCGCCACTTCCGGTTAGTGGTGAGAGTACCGCCGGCGATGTGGAGGTGCCTCTTCCTCGTCGTTGGAGGTATGCTAGTGTGGTGGCAATGTCTCCTGGTGACACTTCTAAGAAAAGTGGACGAAAACGGGTGTCGGACGTGCCAATACTACGGATATCTCGGGCGAAGGCGGTGTCTCAGCCTTAAATGAGTTTGTTGTGCCAGTTTGTTTGTTTCAGTTAGTGTAAGACTGTCATTTATTGTTATTTGTACTTTGTGCATATGTGCTTAGATCTTTACATTTATTCTTGTTATTTTTTGGTGTGTGACAGTTTCCTTTCAATTCTTCTACCTTTACTTTCTCTTTAGCATGTACATTTACTAAGGGTGGGAGTTTTGAATAGTAATAGGTTGCGTAATATTAGTAAGCTGGCTTATTACCTGGATTACTTTGTTACTAATTTTGATGTTGTTTGTTTACAGGAAACGTTTTTCACTGATAATTTTTATGATGTCGTTCTGAAATTTTGGCCAGGTGAAGTTTTTTTTAATAATTCTACTTCTGGCCGACAAGGGGTTGCCATCTTGATACAGCAGTTTTGTGTGATAATGTTACATTCGTTTCTTCTGATGGGGTGGGTAGGGTTCTGACAGTCAAATTCAGTTTCGAGTCTTTGTCTTATCTGTTATCATCTGTGTACGCTCCTCGCGTTATCTCCGAGCGACGGGAATTTTTCCAAAACTTGGAGTATTGTTTGGATGGATGCACGGGATTGCTTGTTGTGGGAGATTTTAATTGTGTGGTGGATGTGGCACGCGATCGATTTCCGGTCCGTTTCTACCGTGACGCCAGCCGTTCGGCTTTGTCCAGTTTCTTAATAGGTTTGATTTGCTTGATGCGCATTCACTCATATCGCCGACTACACCTGGTTTCACATGGAAGCGTTTTGTTAATGGTGAAATGATGTCGTCTCGTATTGACAGGGTTTTGCTTTCTTCTACCTTGCAGGGGACTGTCCAACGTTTCCGTACGTTGTGGTTTCCTGCTACAGATCACGCTTTATTGGGCTTCGACCTTACTCTGCGACCAATTGTCAGAGGTCCTAATTTCTGGCACTTCAATAACCAGTTATTGAGGGATGCCGAATATGTGAAAGCCATTAAGCTGTTGATCGCCAGAAGTCGTAGTTGGTCAGTCTATGGGACTGATAAAATTAAGTGGTATGAACAATTGAAATGCGCGTTCCGTTTACTTACCGAGCGTTATTCGATTCTTCGTGCGCGGGCATCCCGTTCTCGCAAATGTCAGCTTGAGTCGTCCATCAATCGTGAGCTTCGAAAACTGTCCCGTTTCCCTGGTAGGTCTAAGGTCAAATTGTATGAACTTGAAGATGCATTGGAGACTTTGGATCACGATACCATAGAGGGGCGAGGATTCGATCTCATATTCGTTGGTTTGAGGAGGGTGAGAGATCTACGTCTTACTTTCTTCGTATGGAAAAGGTCCGTCAAAGCAGAATTGAGTTTCGATCCATGCTCACTGATAGGGGTGTGGAGGTGTCCGGTGTGGAAGATATCGCTATGGTTTTACATCGGTATTATTCCGCACTGTACTCTAAGGATATCGTTCTGCAGGCAGACATAAATTTAGTTCTCTCATTTGTTGATCGAACTCTTTCCAGTGAACAAGCTAATATTTGTGATGCTCCATTCACGGTTCCGGAAGTTATCGCTGCTTTAAACAGTTTACCGCTGGGCAAATCTCCTGGTTTGGATGGGTTTACCTCCGAATTTTACAAATATTTTCTCCCTCTTTTGTTGACGACTTTTTATCTGTCTTGTCTCAACTGTTCCACTCTCCACAGTTGCTCCGTACAATGTGTTCTGGGGTAATTGTTCCTATCCCGAAAGGAGGGGATCGACGGTTGGCGGCTAACAGTCGGCCTTTGACATTGCTTTGTACTGACTATAAGCTTTTGGCCAAAGTGCTGGCTCGTCGCCTTTCGTCTGTGATCTCCAGTTTAGTTTCAGATGACCAATCCGGGTGTATACCTGGACGGGACGTTGCTGATACTCCGTTAACACTCGTTTTGCTATTGCAGTCTTTAGCACGTACCGGCCAGGGTGGAATCTTTTTGAAGCTCGATCAGATGCAAGCCTTTAATCGGGTGGCCTATGACTATCTATTTCAACTTCTTCTGCGTATGGGTTTTGGTTCTACTTTTGTTCATTGGGTTCGTCTTTGCTATACTTCTATTTCTAGTTGTGTAAAGTTTAATGAATTTCTCACTAATGATTTTGCTATTACTCGGGGTATTCGTCAAGGATGCCCAATGTCTGCTCTACTTTACGTTCTCAGTGTCGAACCGTTACGAAATATGTTAGTCCATAATGTACATATTACTGGTATTGGTGGTGATGTGCTACTCACCACGCCTTCACTTACTTATCAGCATGCTGATGATACCACCTTAACCTTACGAGACGCCGAATCTTTGCCGCATGTGTTGGATGTCTGCCAAACTTTTGGCAAAGCTACTGGTGGGAAGATCAACTGGACCAAGAGTCAGGGTTTGTGGGTTGGGTGTTTGGCCTCTTCTGCAGACTTCGTCCTTGGTGAGTTGAGAATTTCCCAGGATCCTATTCGGATTTTGGGAATAGTTTTCCACTCTAATTTCGATGTCATGCTGCAAGATACGTGGCAGGGTGTATTGCGCAGGGTATCTCGTGTCTTGGTGTCGTGGCGATTTCGTTCTTTGTCGCTAAAGGGTAAATCTCTTGTGGTGAACTCCTTGGTGGCATCGGTGTTATGGTACCCGTTGAATATACTCCCGTTGCCAAGACAGTTTGAGGCTCGATTTCGCAAATGTATACTGGATTTTATTTGGCGGGGAGGTATACATAAAGTGGCATACGGTATTCTGATTCGGAGTTATGATTGTGGAGGTATCAACTTGGTTGATGTTAACACTCGTAAACTCGCATTCCGTTTGAAGTTGTTGCAGCGTTGTTTGGATGCTTCTTGTCCTTCCACCTTGCGACAACTTCTTTCTGGATTTTTTTTCTTGTTATGGTAATCTCTCTTTAAGCTTTCGGATTCTTCAATGCCGTATTTTGCCACGTTTTGTGAAATCGTTACCTTTCTATATTCAGGAAATGTTTCATGCCTGGAAGGTTCTTCTTGGGGATAAAGGGATTGTCCCAGCTCCTCTTTCCCCCCAAATTTTTGATGAACCTTTGTTTTTCAATCCGGCTATTGTTGATGTTCGCCACCGAACATTTCATTTTCCTGAATTTATTAATGCAGGTTTGGTTCAGGTCCGCCATATAATGTACGAGGTGCTCCCTGCTTTTCTTCCGGTGGGGGCAGTGATTGAAATGTGTACGGACGCTGACCCGTTGGCCAATGCCCGCACAATTTTTTCACATTTTCATATGCTCAAGGAGGCGTTGCCTGTGGAGTGGTTGCCGATTTTGTCTACCCAGCCGGCTCCTCTTCCGTCGTCCACATGTGTTGTGGATTTATATTTTCTGGACCACTCCGATAATCGAGTTCATTTTCAAGGTTTATCTGTGCGGCAACTGGTGGGATATTTACAGTTTTCACTCGCTACTAATTTCCCTGCTCCATTCTACTGGGGGGGGATATTGTTCCTCCTGGAGACTGGAAACGCATTCGTAAAAACGCTTATTCTTCTTTTGTGGGTTTTTTTGTTTGTGATGTGGATTATTTACTCTGGTTGCGGGCGATTACCACAAATGTCAAGCTGATACATATGGACAGACATCCCACAGGGTTGTGCACTTTCTGTTCCCAGGCGCCAGAAACCATAGACCATCTGTTTTTCCAATGTCCTTTTGTACAGCCCTTGTGGTCATATGTATATAAATTATTGGCATTTTATTTTGGATGTCCCATATCAAACTGGGTATGGAGGAGATGCCTCTTAGTGGGATCTCATCCTTCGTTACCCAGGAGATGCTGGAACATATTCCGTTTAATTACAAGTTTGGCACGTCAGGTTATATGTTCTGCTCGTTCAGTTTCTTTGGCACGAAATCGCGTCATTCATTTAATTTCCATGCTTAAAGTGCGTGTACGGAGACATATATATCTTCATTATCATAGATCTTTGTTACATAACTCATTAAATGTTTTTTATTCTGTGTATTCTTATGTTGGTAGCTTGGTAACCCAAGGTGCCCAAGGTTATTTCTTGTGTACGTTGTTAAGATAAGTTGTTATTTCATTATATTTTTGTTACCAATGCAAGATCCATTGATTTCTTTTTTGTTAATGTTCATTATAATGTTTGTTGGATTACCTGCTGTTCCAATTACCTCTTTTATTTCTTTTCCTTAATTTTATTAACTTTGTGGTAATTTTCAGCATGGTAATCTATAGAGCTATTGTTACATGCTAATTCATTAACTTGTGTTTTATTTGTTGTATTTCTGTGTATACCCCCTCGTTGAGGTGGGATAAATAAAGAGAAAAAAAAAACATCCGCTTTACAGGCGGAATGTCCCAGGTTCGATCCCTGGCAGGCATACATTTATTATTTAAATCGTTTGTTTCCTTTAATTTAGCTGGTAATAACGTGGAACGAAATTTTCATCATTAATTCAGTGTCAGAACGTTAGACGGCTGTAAGATGTCACAGGATTCACACACTTTTTTCCTATACTTGTAACCACCTTCCGAAATTCGTATAAATGTTGTTTAATAAACCGAAAAAGAATCGCTATTGGTTTTGGATACAATGCGTGCACGGCTGCGAAATTTCACGTTTTCCATAGGCCTTCGTCTAATCGTATAACATTCGACGAAGAATCTGACCAGCAATTTAGAACTCCTGTTGCATGGAAAGGGTTCCTTTATGTTTTTTTTTCTATATCAAATGCGTGATGAGTTTGAAATGTCGATTCACGCGACCTTATTTTAAGTTTAGGTAACGTACCTTCTTAGTTGTACAGGTAATGTTTAAAGATCACGACTCCGTCAGTGTTTGTTAAGAACAACTATTCAAAATGTGACAGATAATCAACCTACATGTTTCGTTCTTTAACCTTTTGTTTTAAATAGCGGTTAGAACTATTGCATGGATATGCGAGTTCTCATCTGCAACTTACTAGTGACGGAAAAGAGTTAAGGCAATTCTTCAAAGTCGTTCATCACCGACTGTTTGATGTACTTTATTTTTTACCGATCGGTGGAATTGGCGATAATATCGTAAATTTTACTACGTCTGACAATGCATACATGTTATTTGATTGGAATTGGAAATAAACGAACCACAGATAGCGACTCAAAGGTCCTAAACGCCATGTCTTGCCACTCTTACAGGGAAGAGAAGCGACCGCCTATAGAGATCATTGTTTTCTTGAAGACTCCTTGTTCTGTTTATCAATTTTTGTCTGATTTCTTTATTTTTCCAGAATGTCTTCACTTAGTAAAGGCTGTTTGCGATGCTTAATATCTTATTGTTGTTATCGAATCTCCTGTTTTACGTACTTATTTAAAAATTGTATTTCTTTCACTTGAATACAGTGAAGATTAAATAGGTACGAGGAAATTACGATGCCACGAGAGCAGAATATTCATTATTCAGAAGTGTTTCCTGCTTCCAGGTGCAGCTGGTTCTTGTAAACGTTTTTGTTGAACAAGATTCTATGTTTTGGTAAAGTCATTTTCAACGAGAACAACGATATATAACCTTGAGATACGACGTAAGTCGCCAAGAGTAGATGGTTTTTGAAGAGAGTGTTTTCAAAACAGATGAGACCTCTTCTGCACATTAGACGTTTTCTCAGCGATGTGATATCCTGCAACCCGCGACTGTCAACGTACTGTTAAAACAAGAGCGCCTTTACAAAATTATCATTTTAAGAGCATGAGAGTCACCATGAAACTTTGTCGTATTGAACTCCTTGAAGAAGTTGGGTGCGAGAACGAGACATCAGCCAGAGTGCGATAATCTAATTGGTCGCAAGATAAGAAATATGAAATATTTCTGGGAGGATCCACAAGCATATTGAAGGATTTAAAAGACGTATTAAATCGTTTATTACGTTTTCGTGTAATAATTGTGATAAAAAAAATTAAAGTTATGAAATTCTTCTGTTCAGTTTCTGCTAGAAAGAGAAAAGAATGAGTAAATTAAATTGCACGTTTAAGGGCAATTGAGCGAGGTGTGAAAACGTTGAATACTGTAGGCTCGAGGATGTCGTTTGAAGACACGTTAGCACATTATCAAATTACTTTTGGCTTTGGTAGACAAGGTAGAGTGTTTTTTTTATTTACGGTTATATGTAAAGCTGTCATTATATTTGAGTTTGTTTAGTTTGCGAAATTAGATATTTTGAAACGTTGATGATTAATTTTGAAAACAGTAAAAAGGAAGAAAACAGGAAGTGACGTGCTTGTGGTGTAGTGGTTATCACACCCGCTTAACACGCGGAAGGTCCCACGTTCGATCCCTGGCAGGTACATATTATTTGTTGGACAGCGCCGGTTCTCGTCAACGAGTACAGACGTGTTTTTCGAGCTCCTAATTGCCTTAGTGTAAATTTAACAGCTAAGCCTAGTGAGCGTGTAGTTCTTTTTTGCTAGATTTTTATTTTTTCCAAGTTGTTTGACGATGTCTTCATCAACTAAGAAGGTCATGGAAGTTATGCGTCGTACAGTTTTTGTGGAAACGACAACTTCAAGCCATGGGGACGTTATCCATTCTGTTATTTCTACGTTTGGTGCTGCTTCGGTCACTGCTGTAGTTCCTCGCCCGGGTGGATATGAGGTAACTTTTGTTCTTCCCGACGATGTGGACCTGGCTATAGATGCCGGTCGAACTGTAAATGGTGTGCACTGTTCGGCTAATGGTGTAAATAAACGTACTATTACTGTGTCATTTATGGACGTACCCGAATATATCGACGATGATATTATACTAAATAAACTTAAAGATTATGATTGTGAAGTGAAAAGCCCTATTGTGTGGAAGAGGGACCAGGGCATATACTTAGGTATACGCCATGTTCGTGTGTGTTTTAGTGAGAAGTGTATCTCTTTGCCGTACGTAGTAAAGTTTTGATCCTTTGGGCAAGGCGGTAATGGTAAAAGTGAAGCATGATCGCCAGTCAAAAGTATGTAATTTATGTTTGGGGCGGATCATCTATATCGCGATTGCCCCAGTTTATATGCCGACATTGTCATATGAAGGGTCACGTCCGTCAACGTTGTCCCAAGCTTGTTGTTCCTCGAACTTCCTCTAGTGACGACGCTTAAGTGGCCACGCCTACTACTTCTCGTGACGCCGCTGAAGTAGACACGGCTGCTCCCTCTCGTGCAGTGCCTCATGATGTTGACACCATTTCTGTTTGTCCACGCGTTGATTCGGAGGTTCCCCTTTCAAAGAAGGCTGCAGCTACCCATCGGGTGGTGGACGATGTTTCTGCCCGACGATCGACGGTTTCTGGTGGGGCCAAACTAAACTAAACTAACGTGGCAGGGGTTCAGTTTAGAGAGAGAGAAATCCGAAGAGTTCTCTCTCCAACTGGGGTGTTCAGGAACTTTGTAGTTCCTCTTCGTCCCCTTTCGTGGATTGTTATTAGGATTAAGTGGTGGTTTGTTTTTTTTATTATTATTTTAATAAATTAATTATCGTTATTATTCTTGACTTTTTGGGTGGGGAATGTCTCATTAAATGGTCTTTTGGGTGGAGGCAAAGGTAGCAGTGGAAAGAAGGAAAGGTCGGGACCTGTCTCGAAAAGAAAAAGTTGGGTAGATGTGAACATGAATGTAATTCATTCAAGTTCAGATCAAATCAAACGGTCCGATTCTGGGTCTGGCAAAAAGGTTGCCTTGGCTGGGATCTAGAAATCCAATGCCTGAAGATTTTGATGCGGGGGGAAACGGGAGTACCCCGAGAAAACCCACTTTCACACGACGGGCGCCGAAAGTTTTGCCTGTCGTGTGCCCTGTACCTGAAAAAAAAGGAATTCATGTTAATAACATAGTTTTTATGTATTTAAACTCTTTGTTGAGTGGATTGTGATTCTTGAAATATGTTGTATGGTGATATGTATTTTGTTGGTGCACTTGATAATTTGTGTAGTGATGCCGTTAGTTTGTTTCTGTTTTCTGCTTTTCGATAATATTTCAGAGAAAGTTCTGTTATTCTATCTCTTATAGTTGGTAAATTACTAATTTGGTGTAGATAATTTGTTGGTGTAAAAGATGGTAAACTGAATGCGGATTTTAATATTTTGTTTTGTTGCACTTGGATTTTTTGGAGTGTGTTGTTTGACATGTTGTATGTTACTTGACATCCGTACTCTATTAGTGGACGGATGTAAGCCTGGTATATTTGTATAATGGTGTTCGGTGCGCATTTTGATTGTTTACCAGTTATAGTCTTTAGATATGAAATCCTTTTCTTATTGATGAGTGTATATTGTTTATGTGTTTTTCCATGTTAGTTTTGTGTCGAAAGTGACGCCAAGGAATGTGATGTTTTTGCTCATGTTGATGGTTGTGTTTCCAAGTGATAGATTTATTTTTCTAGATTTTTCTTTGCTTCTTTAGTTTTCTATAGAAGGTGATTGCTTGTGTTTTTGTCGGATTTAACACGACCCTCCACTTGTTGCTCCATGTTGAGACGTTGTTTAGTGATTCTTGTACGCGAGACATGGCCATTACTGGGTTTCTGGAGGTGCTCCAGATTGCGATGTCATCTGCGTATTGTGAATTGTGTGTGTATGTTAGATTTGGAAAAGGTATGTCACTGACGAAAATTATGTAAAGAAGTGGAGAGAGGACTGATCCTTGGGGCACTCCTGCCGTTATATTAAACAATTTGGATATGGTTTTATTGACTTTTACTTGTGCTGTTCTATTGGTTAAAAAATTTGAAATCCATTTGACTATCGTAGGATTTATTTGTAGGTGGTTTAGTTTGTATATGATGGCATTGTGCCAAACGCTGTCGAATGCTTTTTTGACATCTAGGAATACCCCGATGGTTACTTGATTGTTGTTGTAAGCTTTGTATATTGATTCGGTGAGTCGTGTGAGGTGATCTGTTGTTTGTCTATTTTTTCTGGAGGCATTTTGAGATTCTGGAAGGATGTTGTTTGATTCGCAAAAATGGAGAAGACGGTTGGAGATAATTCTCTCCATCAGTTTGCCAAGGCAGCTTAACAGACTGATGGGGCGGAAATTATCTGGATTTGTTCTGTTAGTTTGTTTCTTGGGGATCGTTGTTATGATGGCTTTTTTCCACGTGTCAGGGTAATACCCTGTCGCTAATGAAATGTTCATGATGTTTGTGAGGTGTTGTAGTAGGAGAGTGGAACTTTTTTTGAGAATAATATTTGGTATTTGGTCATGTCCGGGGGAAGTGTTCTTCAAGTTTTTGATATTAATCTTTAGTTCGGTTATGGTTATTTTTCTATCGATTGAATTTGAGTATGCTTCTAGTGTCTCCGGGAAATCCTGGTGAGAATGAAGCTTGGTTTGCATTTATGTAGTTGTTGACATGGTGTTGGTGTTGTGTGTCGAAATCTACTGAGTTTAAATCGCTAAAAGCGGATTTGTAATAGTCAGCTAATAAGTCAGCTTTCTCTTCGTCCGTCCTTGCGATTTTATTGTTGTGTGTGATGTGTTGTAACATGTGATTTGTGTTTTGTCTGACGCAATACTCTTGAATTTTTCCAGAATTCTTTTGGATTTTTCTTGGTTTTTCTAAGTTCTTGCAGAAGTTATGCCAATTGTTTTCTCTGACTTTTTAATTTCTTGTTTAATTTTTGTATTTGTTCTATTGATTTCTGTTTTAATGTGTGGATCACGTGTGATGTAGTGTATTCGTCGTAATTGTCTACGTTTGATTATTAGTGCGTGAATTTCTGGTGTTAGAGTCCATTGAATAAGTGATTGTTTTCTTTTTGATTTAGGAATTGTGTTTCTTGTGGCTTTCTTTATGGCTTCTGTAATTTGATCAACATATTTGTCTAGTTCTGTTTTGTTGTTTACATGTTCGATTGGGTGGGGTAGGTATGAGTGCAGAGAGGCATTAAAAGTGAGCCAGTCTGTTTCAGTGTAGGTGTATGCGGAAGGAGTCACGTACGCCACAGCCGGTGGCGCGGATGAATCATACATGACACGGGAAGTGGTCACTGGTGATTTCATCATGCACTTTAAAGTTAGATATTCTATTAACCATGTCCTTGGGTGCGATGATGAAATCGAGTACATCATATGAGCCGTTATCGGCTGAGAAGTGTGTAGGTGTATTGTCATTAATTAAGTGCATTTTATTGCTAGAAATAAAATTTTTATGCAGGATCCTCTGCGTGTGTCTCTGTTACCCCTTAATTCTGTGTGCGGTGAATTAAAGTCTCCAATAATAATTGGTTTGGGTTTTCGATTAACACATTTTTGAAGGAAGTTAATGTCGATATTTTTGGTTGGTGAGCAATATATGGCTAGAATCGGAATAGTTAGCCGGTTGTTAAAGTGTATATTACAAAAAATGGTCTCATTAATGTCAGATTTAAATGAATCTTCTATCGAGATTAGATGCGATATTTTTGTACTAAAGTAAGTTATTATACCTCTGTTGTTTTCTGAGTGAGGTATGTTGTGTGAGATGAATCTGGGATTGTGGTGTTTTGTTTCTCTGTGCAAAGTGTTTCTGAAATGATGATTATGTTGGCGTTTATATGTTTGTTTATGTTGTATATTTCTATCCTTTTGTCTTTAAGATTTCCTTGGCAGTTGATGTGTAAGATTTTAATGTGTTGTATCATTGTGTTGTTTTATTTCCCTCGCGTGAATTTTGAGTGAAAGATGGTGTGGTTTCAGGTGAGGGAGGTTAAAATAGTGACTTGCAAGGCTGCAAACAGCCTTGAGTGACTCGTGCCTCGATTCGAATGAAGGGAGATCACTCAATTCTATCAGCATTGCTAGCAAGTTTGTGGTGAAATCTGTTGGGTTAAATGCTTGTGTTGTTTTTGGGCGTGTTACGTCCGCGTAAGTACGTGTTGGTTGAGGTTGAGCGTGTTTGATTTGTGAGTCGGTTGGAGTTGGTAGTAAAGGTTGTTTGGTGTTGTTTTGGTAGCCGTGGGTTTGATTATTGTTGTTCGTGGTTTTGAAAAGGAATCTGTTACGTATTTGGGGCAGCCTTTGTAACTGGCTGCGTGGGGGCCCTGACAGTTGGCGCATCTAACTTGGTTACGCTCGTTAGGACACTGAGCGACCTCGTGAGATCCGCCACATCTGACACATCTATCCTTGGCCATACAATTAGTTTTTGTGTGTCCGAACCGTTGACATTTGTAGCATTGGATTATTGGTTTTTGGTGTGTCTTTTGAAAAATAAAAAGCAACCGTTTTTTAATAATTTGTCCTGATCGTCTTTTTTGTTGACGGTTACCTTGATCAGTGGCGTTTTTTGTTTCGTTCTGAATGAGATGATTCTGTTCGATGATGCAATGTCAAAGCCTTGAGTTGTTAATTCTTCAGTGATTTCATGATCTTCAATGTCGAAATCGACACCTCTGATTATGACTGTTAGTTTTGGTGTGTTTGTTTTTGGTGTTGTGATAGTGGCTTGAACACCGAAGGCATCCTTGGGCCAGTGGGCCAAAATATGAGCAAACTCTTGAGGTTCGGTACATTTAATCATGATTCTTCCATTAGGAAGACGTTTGATGTCTTTAAACTGAATGCCCGGGTAATAGGACCTCAGTTGATTGACAATCTGTGGAATGCGTGTTGTTTTGTTTACTCCTTCGATGAACAGAGTTGGGATTCTGTAGTTAGGAGAATTGTGTGTTTGTGTGACAGTGATGGTGTTCTCAGAATTAGTGGCGATGGTGGTGTTGTTTGTATTCAAGTAATTATTGTTAGAGCAAGTGGCTTTGTCTTCGTTAACATGGGTTATGTTATTAATACTTTGATTTTTAGAACTATTATTAGCGTCGTTAAGGTTAGGGTTAGTAGAATAGTCAGAAACTATACTTACCATGTCCTTTTTCTTCTTCTTCTTCAGCCTCCTCTTGTTTGATGTCTCGTTTGTTTCATGGGATTCTGGTCTTCGTGATTCTTCAGCTCCTGAGTTTTCACCTTCGGAACTCTCAGTCGAACTACTCAGTGATTCAGAGGCTGGTCCTTCAATAGCTCTATTCAGCATATCCATGATCTCGTCGTTGGAAAGGGCTTTTCCGTTGGATCTTGTCACTATCTTCTTTCTCTTCATACTGTTTTACTAGTCCTGATAAGGACTAAGGAATAACCTTTTAGTAAAACTTTATGCACTTCACAGGATAATTTAGTCTTCAATGCACTTGTCTCGCAGCTCTTGACTTGCACGTCTGCTCTGCTTGACGGCGACCTTGAAACTCCACCGACCGCCACTTCCGGTTAGTGGTGAGAGTACCGCCGGCGATGTGGAGGTGCCTCTTCCTCGTCGTTGGAGGTATGCTAGTGTGGTGGCAATGTCTCCTGGTGACACTTCTAAGAAAAGTGGACGAAAACGGGTGTCGGACGTGCCAATACTACGGATATCTCGGGCGAAGGCGGTGTCTCAGCCTTAAATGAGTTTGTTGTGCCAGTTTGTTTGTTTCAGTTAGTGTAAGACTGTCATTTATTGTTATTTGTACTTTGTGCATATGTGCTTAGATCTTTACATTTATTCTTGTTATTTTTTTGGTGTGTGACAGTTTCCTTTCAATTCTTCTACCTTTACTTTCTCTTTAGCATGTACATTTACTAAGGGTGGGAGTTTTGAATAGTAATAGGTTGCGTAATATTAGTAAGCTGGCTTATTACCTGGATTACTTTGTTACTAATTTTGATGTTGTTTGTTTACAGGAAACGTTTTTCACTGATAATTTTTTATGATGTCGTTCTGAAATTTTGGCCAGGTGAAGTTTTTTTTAATAATTCTACTTCTGGCCGACAAGGGGTTGCCATCTTGATACAGCAGTTTTTTGTGTGATAATGTTACATTCGTTTCTTCTGATGGGGTGGGTAGGGTTCTGACAGTCAAATTCAGTTTCGAGTCTTTGTCTTATCTGTTATCATCTGTGTACGCTCCTCGCGTTATCTCCGAGCGACGGGAATTTTTCCAAAACTTGGAGTATTGTTTGGATGGATGCACGGGATTGCTTGTTGTGGGAGATTTTAATTGTGTGGTGGATGTGGCACGCGATCGATTTCCGGTCCGTTTCTACCGTGACGCCAGCCGTTCGGCTTTTGTCCAGTTTCTTAATAGGTTTGATTTGCTTGATGCGCATTCACTCATATCGCCGACTACACCTGGTTTCACATGGAAGCGTTTTGTTAATGGTGAAATGATGTCGTCTCGTATTGACAGGGTTTTGCTTTCTTCTACCTTGCAGGGGACTGTCCAACGTTTCCGTACGTTGTGGTTTCCTGCTACTGATCACGCTTTATTGGGCTTCGACCTTACTCTGCGACCAATTGTCAGAGGTCCTAATTTCTGGCACTTCAATAACCAGTTATTGAGGGATGCCGAATATGTGAAAGCCATTAAGCTGTTGATCGCCAGAAGTCGTAGTTGGTCAGTCTATGGGACTGATAAAATTAAGTGGTATGAACAATTGAAATGCGCGTTCCGTTTACTTACCGAGCGTTATTCGATTCTTCGTGCGCGGGCATCCCGTTCTCGCAAATGTCAGCTTGAGTCGTCCATCAATCGTGAGCTTCGAAAACTGTCCCGTTTCCCTGGTAGGTCTAAGGTCAAATTGTATGAACTTGAAGATGCATTGGAGACTTTGGATCACGATACCATAGAGGGGGCGAGGATTCGATCTCATATTCGTTGGTTTGAGGAGGGTGAGAGATCTACGTCTTACTTTCTTCGTATGGAAAAGGTCCGTCAAAGCAGAATTGAGTTTCGATCCATGCTCACTGATAGGGGTGTGGAGGTGTCCGGTGTGGAAGATATCGCTATGGTTTTACATCGGTATTATTCCGCACTGTACTCTAAGGATATCGTTCTGCAGGCAGACATAAATTTAGTTCTCTCATTTGTTGATCGAACTCTTTCCAGTGAACAAGCTAATATTTGTGATGCTCCATTCACGGTTCCGGAAGTTATCGCTGCTTTAAACAGTTTACCGCTGGGCAAATCTCCTGGTTTGGATGGGTTTACCTCCGAATTTTTCAAATATTTTCTCCCTCTTTTTTGTTGACGACTTTTTATCTGTCTTGTCTCAACTGTTCCACTCTCCACAGTTGCTCCGTACAATGTGTTCTGGGGTAATTGTTCCTATCCCGAAAGGAGGGGATCGACGGTTGGCGGCTAACAGTCGGCCTTTGACATTGCTTTGTACTGACTATAAGCTTTTGGCCAAAGTGCTGGCTCGTCGCCTTTCGTCTGTGATCTCCAGTTTAGTTTCAGATGACCAATCCGGGTGTATACCTGGACGGGACGTTGCTGATACTCCGTTAACACTCGTTTTGCTATTGCAGTCTTTAGCACGTACCGGCCAGGGTGGAATCTTTTTTGAAGCTCGATCAGATGCAAGCCTTTAATCGGGTGGCCTATGACTATCTATTTCAACTTCTTCTGCGTATGGGTTTTGGTTCTACTTTTGTTCATTGGGTTCGTCTTTGCTATACTTCTATTTCTAGTTGTGTAAAGTTTAATGAATTTCTCACTAATGATTTTGCTATTACTCGGGGTATTCGTCAAGGATGCCCAATGTCTGCTCTACTTTACGTTCTCAGTGTCGAACCGTTACGAAATATGTTAGTCCATAATGTACATATTACTGGTATTGGTGGTGATGTGCTACTCACCACGCCTTCACTTACTTATCAGCATGCTGATGATACCACCTTAACCTTTCGAGACGCCGAATCTTTGCCGCATGTGTTGGATGTCTGCCAAACTTTTGGCAAAGCTACTGGTGGGAAGATCAACTGGACCAAGAGTCAGGGTTTGTGGGTTGGGTGTTTGGCCTCTTCTGCAGACTTCGTCCTTGGTGAGTTGAGAATTTCCCAGGATCCTATTCGGATTTTGGGAATAGTTTTCCACTCTAATTTCGATGTCATGCTGCAAGATACGTGGCAGGGTGTATTGCGCAGGGTATCTCGTGTCTTGGTGTCGTGGCGATTTCGTTCTTTGTCGCTAAAGGGTAAATCTCTTGTGGTGAACTCCTTGGTGGCATCGGTGTTATGGTACCCGTTGAATATACCCCGTTGCCAAGACAGTTTGAGGCTCGATTTCGCAAATGTATACTGGATTTTATTTGGCGGGGAGGTATACATAAAGTGGCATACGGTATTCTGATTCGGAGTTATGATTGTGGAGGTATCAACTTGGTTGATGTTAACACTCGTAAACTCGCATTCCGTTTGAAGTTGTTGCAGCGTTGTTTGGATGCTTCTTGTCCTTCCACCTTGCGACAACTTCTTTCTGGATTTTTTCTTGTTATGGTAATCTCTCTTAAGCTTTCGGATTCTTCAATGCCGTATTTTGCCACGTTTTGTGAAATCGTTACCTTTCTATATTCAGGAAATGTTTCATGCCTGGAAGGTTCTTCTTGGGGATAAAGGGATTGTCCCAGCTCCTCTTTCCCCAAATTTTGATGAACCTTTGTTTTTCAATCCGGCTATTGTTGATGTTCGCCACCGAACATTTCATTTTCCTGAATTTATTAATGCAGGTTTGGTTCAGGTCCGCCATATAATGTACGAGGTGCTCCCTGCTTTTCTTCCGGTGGGGGCAGTGATTGAAATGTGTACGGACGCTGACCCGTTGGCCAATGCCCGCACAATTTTTTCACATTTTCATATGCTCAAGGAGGCGTTGCCTGTGGAGTGGTTGCCGATTTTGTCTACCCAGCCGGCTCCTCTTCCGTCGTCCACATGTGTTGTGGATTTATATTTTCTGGACCACCCGATAATCGAGTTCATTTTCAAGGTTTATCTGTGCGGCAACTGGTGGGATATTTACAGTTTTCACTCGCTACTAATTTCCCTGCTCCATTCTACTGGGGATATTGTTCCTCCTGGAGACTGGAAACGCATTCGTAAAAAACGCTTATTCTTCTTTTGTGGGTTTTTTTGTTTGTGATGTGGATTATTTACTCTGGTTGCGGGCGATTACCACAAATGTCAAGCTGATACATATGGACAGACATCCCACAGGGTTGTGCACTTTCTGTTCCCAGGCGCCAGAAACCATAGACCATCTGTTTTTCCAATGTCCTTTGTACAGCCCTTGTGGTCATATGTATATAAATTATTGGCATTTTATTTTGGATGTCCCATATCAAACTGGGTATGGAGGAGATGCCTCTTAGTGGGATCTCATCCTTCGTTACCCAGGAGATGCTGGAACATATTCCGTTTAATTACAAGTTTGGCACGTCAGGTTATATGTTCTGCTCGTTCAGTTTCTTTGGCACGAAATCGCGTCATTCATTTAATTTCCATGCTTAAAGTGCGTGTACGGAGACATATATATCTTCATTATCATAGATCTTTGTTACATAACTCATTAAATGTTTTTTATTCTGTGTATTCTTATGTTGGTAGCTTGGTAACCCAAGGTGCCCAAGGTTATTTCTTGTGTACGTTGTTAAGATAAGTTGTTATTTCATTATATTTTTGTTACCAATGCAAGATCCATTGATTTCTTTTTTGTTAATGTTCATTATAATGTTTGTTGGATTACCTGCTGTTCCAATTACCTCTTTTATTTCTTTTTCCTTAATTTTATTAACTTTGTGGTAATTTTCAGCATGGTAATCTATAGAGCTATTGTTACATGCTAATTCATTAACTTGTGTTTTATTTGTTGTATTTCTGTGTATACCCCCTCGTTGAGGTGGGATAAATAAAGAGAAAAAAAAAACATCCGCTTTACAGGCGGAATGTCCCAGGTTCGATCCCTGGCAGGCATACATTTATTATTTAAATCGTTTGTTTCCTTTAATTTAGCTGGTAATAACGTGGAACGAAATTTTCATCATTAATTCAGTGTCAGAACGTTAGACGGCTGTAAGATGTCACAGGATTCACACACTTTTTTCCTATACTTGTAACCACCTTCCGAAATTCGTATAAATGTTGTTTAATAAACCGAAAAAGAATCGCTATTGGTTTTGGATACAATGCGTGCACGGCTGCGAAATTTCACGTTTTCCATAGGCCTTCGTCTAATCGTATAACATTCGACGAAGAATCTGACCAGCAATTTAGAACTCCTGTTGCATGGAAAGGGTTCCTTTATGTTTTTTTTTCTATATCAAATGCGTGATGAGTTTGAAATGTCGATTCACGCGACCTTATTTTAAGTTTAGGTAACGTACCTTCTTAGTTGTACAGGTAATGTTTAAAGATCACGACTCCGTCAGTGTTTGTTAAGAACAACTATTCAAAATGTGACAGATAATCAACCTACATGTTTCGTTCTTTAACCTTTTGTTTTAAATAGCGGTTAGAACTATTGCATGGATATGCGAGTTCTCATCTGCAACTTACTAGTGACGGAAAAGAGTTAAGGCAATTCTTCAAAGTCGTTCATCACCGACTGTTTGATGTACTTTATTTTTACCGATCGGTGGAATTGGCGATAATATCGTAAATTTTACTACGTCTGACAATGCATACATGTTATTTGATTGGAATTGGAAATAAACGAACCACAGATAGCGACTCAAAGGTCCTAAACGCCATGTCTTGCCACTCTTACAGGGAAGAGAAGCGACCGCCTATAGAGATCATTGTTTTCTTGAAGACTCCTTGTTCTGTTTATCAATTTTGTCTGATTTCTTTATTTTTCCAGAATGTCTTCACTTAGTAAAGGCTGTTTGCGATGCTTAATATCTTATTGTTGTTATCGAATCTCCTGTTTTACGTACTTATTTAAAAATTGTATTTCTTTCACTTGAATACAGTGAAGATTAAATAGGTACGAGGAAATTACGATGCCACGAGAGCAGAATATTCATTATTCAGAAGTGTTTCCTGCTTCCAGGTGCAGCTGGTTCTTGTAAACGTTTTTGTTGAACAAGATTCTATGTTTTGGTAAAGTCATTTTCAACGAGAACAACGATATATAACCTTGAGATACGACGTAAGTCGCCAAGAGTAGATGGTTTTTGAAGAGAGTGTTTTCAAAACAGATGAGACCTCTTCTGCACATTAGACGTTTTCTCAGCGATGTGATATCCTGCAACCCGCGACTGTCAACGTACTGTTAAAACAAGAGCGCCTTTACAAAATTATCATTTTAAGAGCATGAGAGTCACCATGAAACTTTGTCGTATTGAACTCCTTGAAGAAGTTGGGTGCGAGAACGAGACATCAGCCAGACTGCGATCATCTAATTGGTCACAAGATAAGAAATATGAAATATTTTTCGCAGGAATCCATAAGCATATTGAAGGATTTAAAAGACGTATTAAATCGCTTATTACGTTTTCGTGTAATAATTGTGATAAAAAAATTAAAGTTATGAAATTCTTCTGTTCAGTTTCGGCTAGAAAGAGAAGAGAATGAGTAAATTAAATTGCACGTTTAAGGGCAATTGAGCAAGGTGTGAAAACCTTGAATACCGTAGGCTCGATGATGTCGTTTGAAGACACGTTAGCACATTATGAAATTACTTTTGGCTTTCGTAGACAAGGAAGAGTGTTATTCTATTTACGGTTATATGTAAAGCTGTCATTATATTTGTGTTTATTTAGTTTGAGAAATGAGATATTTGAAACGTTAATGATTAATTTTGAAAACAGTAAAAAGAAGAAAACAGGAAGTGACGTGCATGTGGTGTAGTGGTTATCACATCCGCTTTACACTCGGAAGGTCCCAGGTTCAATCCCTGGCAGGCACATATTTCTTATTTAAATCGTTTGTTTCCTTTAATTTAGTTGGTAAGAACGTGGAACGAAATTTTTATCATAAATTCAGTGTCAGAACATTACACGGCTGTGAGATGTCACAGGATTTACACACGTTTTTCCTATACTTGTAACCACCTTCCGAAATTCGTATAAATGTTGTTTAATAAACCGAAAAAGAATCGCTATTGGTTTTGGATACAATGCGTGCACGGCTGCGAAATTTCACGTTTTCCATAGGCCTTCGTCTAATCGTATAACATTCGACGAAGAATCTGACCAGCAATTTAGAACTCCTGTTGCATGGAAAGGGTTCCTTTATGTTTTTTTTTCTATATCAAATGCGTGATGAGTTTGAAATGTCGATTCACGCGACCTTATTTTAAGTTTAGGTAACGTACCTTCTTAGTTGTACAGGTAATGTTTAAAGATCACGACTCCGTCAGTGTTTGTTAAGAACAACTATTCAAAATGTGACAGATAATCAACCTACATGTTTCGTTCTTTAACCTTTTGTTTTAAATAGCGGTTAGAACTATTGCATGGATATGCGAGTTCTCATCTGCAACTTACTAGTGACGGAAAAGAGTTAAGGCAATTCTTCAAAGTCGTTCATCACCGACTGTTTGATGTACTTTATTTTTACCGATCGGTGGAATTGGCGATAATATCGTAAATTTTACTACGTCTGACAATGCATACATGTTATTTGATTGGAATTGGAAATAAACGAACCACAGATAGCGACTCAAAGGTCCTAAACGCCATGTCTTGCCACTCTTACAGGGAAGAGAAGCGACCGCCTATAGAGATCATTGTTTTCTTGAAGACTCCTTGTTCTGTTTATCAATTTTTGTCTGATTTCTTTATTTTTCCAGAATGTCTTCACTTAGTAAAGGCTGTTTGCGATGCTTAATATCTTATTGTTGTTATCGAATCTCCTGTTTTACGTACTTATTTAAAAAATTGTATTTCTTTCACTTGAATACAGTGAAGATTAAATAGGTACGAGGAAATTACGATGCCACGAGAGCAGAATATTCATTATTCAGAAGTGTTTCCTGCTTCCAGGTGCAGCTGGTTCTTGTAAACGTTTTTGTTGAACAAGATTCTATGTTTTGGTAAAGTCATTTTCAACGAGAACAACGATATATAACCTTGAGATACGACGTAAGTCGCCAAGAGTAGATGGTTTTTGAAGAGAGTGTTTTCAAAACAGATGAGACCTCTTCTGCACATTAGACGTTTTCTCAGCGATGTGATATCCTGCAACCCGCGACTGTCAACGTACTGTTAAAACAAGAGCGCCTTTACAAAATTATCATTTTAGGAGCTTGAGAGTCACCATGAAACTTTGTCGTATTGAACACCTTGAAGAAGTTGGGTGCGAGAACGAGACATCAGCCAGACTGCGATCATCTAATTGGTCACAAGATAAGAAATATGAAATATTTTTCGCAGGAATCCATAAGCATATTGAAGGATTTAAAAGACGTATTAAATCGCTTATTACGTTTTCGTGTAATAATTGTGATAAAAAAATTAAAGTTATGAAATTCTTCTGTTCAGTTTCTGGTAGAAAGAGAAGAGAATGAGTAAATTAAATTGCACGTTTAAGGGCAATTGAGCGAGGTGTGAAAACCTTGAATACCGTAGGCTCGATGATGTCGTTTGAAGACACGTTAGCACATTATGAAATTACTTTTGGCTTTCGTAGACAAGGAAGAGTGTTATTCTATTTACGGTTATATGTAAAGCTGTCATTATATTTGTGTTTATTTAGTTTGAGAAATGAGATATTTGAAACGTTAATGATTAATTTTGAAAACAGTAAAAAGAAGAAAACAGGAAGTGACGTGCATGTGGTGTAGTGGTTATCACATCCGCTTTACACTCGGAAGGTCCCAGGTTCAATCCCTGGCAGGCACATATTTCTTATTTAAATCGTTTGTTTCCTTTAATTTAGTTGGTAAGAACGTGGAACGAAATTTTTATCATAAATTCAGTGTCAGAACATTACACGGCTGTGAGATGTCACAGGATTTACACACGTTTTTCCTATACTTGTAACCACCTTCCGAAATTCGTATAAATGTTGTTTAATAAACCGAAAAAGAATCGCTATTGGTTTTGGATACAATGCGTGCACGGCTGCGAAATTTCACGTTTTCAATAGGCCTTCGTCTAATCGTATAACATTCGACGAAGAATCTGACCAGCAATTTAGAACTCCTGTTCCATGGAAAGGGTTCCTTTATGTTTTTTTTTCTATTTCAAATGCGTGAAGAGTTTGAAATGTCGATTCACGCGACCTTATTTTAAGTTTAGGTAACGTACCTTCTTAGTTGTACAGGTAATGTTTAAAGATCACGACTCCGTCAGTGTTTGTTGAGAACAACTATTCAAGCTGTGACAGATAATCAACCTATATGTTTCGTTCTTTAACCTTTTGTTTTAAATAGCGGATAGAACTATTGCATGGATATACGAGTTATCATCTGCAACTTACTAGTGACGGAAAAGAGTTAAGGCAATTCTTCAAAATCGTTCACCACCGACTGTTTGATGTACTTTATTTTTACCGATCGGTGGAATTGGCGATAATATCGTAACTTCCCCTACGTCTGACAATGCATACATGTTATTTGATTGGAATTGGAAATAAACAAACCACAAATAGCGACTAAAAGGTCAAAACCGACATGTTTTACGACTCTTACAGGGAAGAGAAGGACCGCCTATAGAGATCATTGTTTTCTTGAAGACTCCTTGTTCTGTTTATCAATTTTTGTCTGATTTCTTTATTTTTCCAGAATGTCTTCACTTAGTAAAGGCTTTTTGCGGTGCTTAATATCTTATTGTTGTTATCGAATCTCCTGTTTTACGTACCTTTTTAAAAATTGTATTTATTTCACTTGAATATAGTGAAGATTAAATAGGTACGAGGAAAAAACGATGCCACGACAGCAAAATATTCATTATTCTGAAGTGTTTCCTGCTTCCAGGTGCAGCTGGTTCTTGTAAACGTTTTTGTTGAACAAGATTCTATGTTTTAGTAAAGTCATTTTCAACGAAAACAACGATATATAACCTTGAGAGTCGACGTTAGTCGCCAAGAGTAGATGTTTTTGAAGAGAGTGTTTTCAAAACAGATGAGACCTCTTCTGCACATTAGACGTTTTCCCACCGATGTGATATCCTACAACCCGCGACTGTCAACGTACTGTTAAAACAAGAGCGCCTTTACAAAATTATCATTTTAGGAGCTTGAGAGTCACCATGAAACTTTGTCGTATTGAACACCTTGAAGAAGTTGGGTGCGAGAACGAGACATCAGCCAGAGTGCGATCATCTAATTGGTCGCAAGATAAGAAATATGAAATATTTTTCGCAGGAATCCATAAGCATATTGAAGGATTTAAAAGACGTATTAAATCGCTTATTACGTTTTCGTGTAATAATTGTGATAAAAAAATTAAAGTTATGAAATTCTTCTGTTCAGTTTCTGGTAGAAAGAGAAGAGAATGAGTAAATTAAATTGCACGTTTAAGGGCAATTGAGCGAGGTGTGAAAACGTTGAATACCGTAGGCTCGATGATGTCGTTTGAAGACACGTTAGCACATTATGAAATTACTTTTGGCTTTTGTAGACAAGGAAGAGTGTTATTTTATTTACGGTTATATGTAAAGCTGTCATTATATTTGTGTTTGTTTAGTTTGCGAAATCAAATATTTGAAACGTTACTGATTAATATTGAAAACAGTAAAAAGGAAGAAAACAGAAAGTGACGTGCTTGTGGTGTAGTGGTTATCACATCCGCTTTACACGCGGAAGGTCCCAGGTTCGATCCCTGGCAGGCATACATTTATTATTTAAATCGTTTGTTTCCTTTAATTTAGCTGGTAAGAACGTGGAACGAAATTTTCATCATAAATTCAGTGTCAGAACTTTAGACGGCTGTGAGATGTCACAGGATTTACACAATTTTTCCTATACTTGTAACCACCTTCCGAAATTCGTATAAATGTTGTTTAATAAACCGAAAAAGAATCGCTATTGGTTTTGGATACAATGCGTGCACGGCTGCGAAATTTCACGTTTTCAATAGGCCTTCGTCTAATCGTATAACATTCGACGAAGAATCTGACCAGCAATTTAGAACTCCTGTTCCATGGAAAGGGTTCCTTTATGTTTTTTTCTATATCAAATGCGTGAAGAGTTTGAAATGTCGATTCACGCGACCTTATTTTAAGTTTAGGTAACGTACCTTCTTAGTTGTACAGGTAATGTTTAAAGATCACGACTCCGTCAGTGTTTGTTGAGAACAACTATTCAAGCTGTGACAGCTAATCAACCTATATGTTTCGTTCTTTAACCTTTTGTTTTAAATAGCGGTTAGAACTATTGCATGGATATGCGAGTTATCATCTGCAACTTACTAGTGACGGAAAAATTCTTCAAATCGTTCAGTTAAGGCAATTCTTCAAAATGTCGTTCACCACCGACTGTTTGATGTACTTTATTTTTACCGATCGGTGTAATTGGCGATAATATCGTAAATTCCACTACGTCTGACAATGATATACATGTTATTTGATTGGAATTGGAAATAAACGAACCACAGATAGCGACTCAAAGGCCCTAAACGCCATGTCTTGCCACTCTTACAGGGAAGAGAAGCGACCGCCTATAGAGATCATTGTTTTCTTGAAGACTCCTTGTTCTGTTTATCAATTTTTGTATGATTTCTTTTATTTTCCAGAATGTCTTCACTTAGTAAAGGCTATTTGCGATGCTTAATATCTTATTGTTGTTATCGAATCTCCTGTTTTACGTACTTATTTAAAAATTGTATTTCTTTCACTTGAATATAGTGAAGATTAAATAGGTACGAGGAAATTACGATACCACGACAGCAGAATATTTATTATTCTGAAGTGTTTCCTGCTTCCAGGTGCAGCTGGTTCTTGTAAACGTTTTTGTTGAACAAGATTCTATGTTTTGGTAAAGTCATTTTCAACGAGAACAACGATATATAACCTTGAGATACGACGTAAGTCGCCAAGAGTAGATGGTTTTGAAGAGAGTGTTTTCAAAACAGATGAGACCTCTTCTGCACATTAGACGTTTTCTCACCGATGTGATATCCTACAACCCGCGACTGTCAACGTACTGTTAAAACAAGAGCGCCTTTACAAAATTATCATTTTAAGAGCATGAGAGTCACCATGAAACTTTGTCGTATTGAACACCTTGAAGAAGTTGTGTGCGAGAACGAGACATCAGCCAGACTGCGATCATCTAATTGGTCACAAGATAAGAAATATGAAATATTTTTCGCAGGAATCCATAAGCATATTGAAGGATTTAAAGACGTATTAAATCGCTTATTACGTTTTCGTGTAATAATTGTGATAAAAAAATTAAAGTTATGAAATTCTTCTGTTCAGTTTCTGCTAGAAAGAGAAAGAATGAGTAAATTAAATTGCACGTTTAAGAACAATTGAGCAGGTGTGAAAACGTTGAATACCTGTAGGCTCGATGATGTCGTTTGAAGACACGTTAGCACATTATGAAATTACTTTTGGCTTTGGTAGACAAGGAAGAGTGTTATTTTATTTACGGTTATATGTAAAGCTGTCATTATATTTGTGTTTATTTAGTTTGAGAAATGAGATATTTTGAAACGTTAATGATTAATTTTGAAAACAGGAAGTGAAGTGACGTGCTTGTGGTGTAGTGGTTATCACATCCGCTTTACACGCGGAAGGTCCCAGGTTCAATCCCTGGCAGGCACATATTTCTTATTTAAATCGTTTGTTTCCTTTAATTTAGTTGGTAAGAACGTGGAACGAAATTTTTATCATAAATTCAGTGTCAGAACATTACACGGCTGTGAGATGTCACAGGATTTACACCCTTTTTCCTATACTTGTAACCACCTTCCGAAATTCGTATAAATGTTGTTTAATAAACCGAAAAGAATCGCTATTGGTTTTGGATATAATGCGTGCACGTCTGCGAAATTTCACGTTTTCAATAGGCCTTCGTGTAATCGTATAACATTCGACGAAGAATCTGACCAGCGATTTAGAACTCCTGTTCCATGGAAAGGGTTCATTTATGTTTTTTTTCTATTTCAAATGCGTGAAGAGTGTGAAATGTCGATTCACGCGACCTTATTTTAAGTTTAGGTAACGTACCTTCTTAGTTGTACAGGTAATGTTTAAAGATCACGACTCCGTCAGTGTTTGTTGAGAACAACTATTCAAGCTGTGACAGCTAATCAACCTATGTTTCTGTTCTTTAACCTTTTGTTTTAAATAGCGGTTAGAACTATTGCATGGATATGCGAGTTATCATCTGCAACTTACTTGTGACGGAAAAGAGTTAAGGCAATTCTTCAAAATCGTTCACCACCGACTGTTTGATGTACTTTTATTTTTTACCGATCGGTGGAATTGGCGATAATATCGTAACTTCCCCTACGTCTGACAATGCATACATGTTATTTGATTGGAATTGGAAATAAACGAACCACAGATAGCGACTCAAAGGTCCTAAACGCCATGTCTTGCCACTCTTACAGGGAAGAGAAGCGACCGCCTATAGAGATCATTGTTTTCTTGAAGACTCCTTGTTCTGTTTATCAATTTTTGTCTGATTTCTTTTATTTTTCCAGAATGTCTTCACTTAGTAAAGGCTTTTTGCGGTGCTTAATATCTTATTGTTGTTATCGAATCTCCTGTTTTACGTACTTATTTAAAAATTGTATTTATTTCACTTGAATATAGTGAAGATTAAATAGGTACGAGGAAATAACGATGCCACGACAGCAGAATATTCATTATTCTGAAGTGTTTCCTGCTTCCAGGTGCAGCTGGTTCTTGTAAACGTTTTTGTTGAACAAGATTCTATGTTTTGGTAAAGTCATTTTCAACGAGAACAACGATATATAACCTTGAGATACGACGTTAGTCGCCAAGAGTAGATGGTTTTTGAAGAGAGTGTTTTCAAAACAGATGAGACCTCTTCTGCACATTAGACGTTTTCCCACCGATGTGATATCCTACAACCCGCGACTGTCAACGTACTGTTAAAACAAGAGCGCCTTACCAAAATCATCATTTTAGGAGCTTGAGAGTCACCATGAAACTTTGTGGTATTGAACTCCTTGAAGAAGTTGGGAGCGAGAACGAGACATCAGCCAGATTGCGATCATCTAATTGGTCGCAAGATAAGAAATATGAAATATTTTTGCGGAGGATCCATAAGCATATTGAAGGATTTAAAAGACGTATTAAATCGCTTATTACGTTTTCGTGTAATAATTGTGATAAAAAAATTAAAGTTATGAAATTCTTCTGTTCAGTTTCTGCTAGAAAGAGAAAAAAATGAGTAAATTAAATTGCACGTTTAAGGAACAATTGAGCGAGGTGTGAAAACGTTGAATACTGTAGGCTCGATGATGTCGTTTGAAGACACGTTAGCACATTATCAAATTACTTTTGGCTTTGGTAGACAAGGAAGAGTGTTATTTTATTTACGGTTATATGTAAAGCTGTCATTATATTTGTGTTTGTTTAGTTTGCGAAATGAGATATTTTGAAACGTTAATGATTAATTTTGAAAACAGTAAAAGGAAGAAAACAGGAAGTGACGCTTGTGGTGTAGTGGTTATCACATCCGCTTTACACGCGGAAGGTCCCAGGTTCGATCCCTGGCAGGCACATATTTATTATTTAAATCGTTTGTTTCCTTTAATTCAGTTGGTAAGAACGTGGAACGAAATTTTCATCATAAATTCAGTGTGAGAGAGTGAGACGGCTGTGAGATGTCACAGGATTTACACACTTTTTCCTATACTTGTAACCACCTTCCGAAATTCGTATAAATGTTGTTTAATAAACCGAAAAGAATCGCTATTGGTTTTGGATATAATGCGTGCACGGCTGCGAAATTTCACGTTTTCAATAGGCCTCGTGTAATCATATAACATTCGACGAAGAATCTGACCAGCAATTTAGAACTCCTGTTCCATGGAAAGGGTTCCTTTATGTTTTTTTTCTATTTCAAATGCGTGAAGAGTTTGAAATGTCGATTCACGCGACCTTATTTTAAGTTTAGGTAACGTACCTTCTTAGTTGTACAGGTAATGTTTAAAGATCACGACTCCGTCAGTGTTTGTTAAGAACAACTATTCAAGCTGTGACAGCTAATCAACCTATATGTTTCTGTTCTTTAACCTTTGTTTTAAATAGCGGTTAGAACTATTGCATGGATATGCGAGTTATCATCTGCAACTTACTAGTGACGGAAAAGAGTTAAGGCAATTCTTCAAAATCGTTCACCACCGACTGTTTGATGTACTTTATTTTTTACCGATCGGTGGAATTGGCGATAATATCGTAACTTCCCTACGTCTGACAATGCATACATGTTATTTGATTGGAATTGGAAATAAACAAACCACAGATAGCGACTAAAAGGTCCTAACCGACATGTTTCCCGACTCTTACAGGGAAGAGAAGCGACCGCCTATAGAGGTTATTGTTTTCTTGAAGACTCCTTGTTCTATTTATCAATTTTTGTCTAATTTCATTATTTTTCTAGAATGTCTTCACTTAGTAAAGGCTTTTGCGATGCTTAATATCTTATTGTTGTTATCGAATCTCCTGTTTTACGCACCTTTTTTAAAATTGTATTTCTTTCACTTGAATATAGTGAAGATTAAATAGGTAATGAGGAGAAAACGATGCCACGACAGCAGAATATTCATTATTCTGAAGTGTTTCCTGCTTCCAGGTGCAGCTGGTTCTTGTAAACTTTTTTTGTTTGAACAAGATTCTATGTTTTTTAGTAAAGTCATTTTCAACGAGAACAACGATATATAACCTTGAGATACGACGTAAGTCGCCAAGAGTAGATGGTTTTGAAGAGAGTGTTTTTCAAAACAGATGAGACCTCTTCTGCACATTAGACGTTTTCCCACCGATGTGATATCCTACAACCCGCGACTGTCAACGTACTGTTAAAACAAGAGGCCTTTACAAAATTATCATTTTAGGAGCTTGAAAGTCACCATGAAACTTTGTCGTATTGAACACCTTGAAGAAGTTGTGTGCGAGAACGAGACATCAGCCAGAGTGCGATCATCTAATTGGTCGCAAGATAAGAAATATGAAATATTTTTCGAGGATCCATAAGCATATTGAAGGATTTAAAAGACGTATTAAATCGCTTATTACGTTTTCGTGTAATAATTGTGATAAAAAAATTAAAGTTATGAACTTCTTCTGTTCAGTTTCTGCTAGAAAGAGAAAAGAATGAGTAAATTAAATTGCACGTTTAAGGGCAATTGAGCGAGGTGTGAAAAGGTTGAATACTGTAGGCTCGATGGATGTCGTTTGAAGACACGTTAGCACATTATGAAATTACTTTGGCTTTGGTAGACAAAGAAGAGTGTTATTTTATTTACGGTTATATGTAAAGCTGTCATTATATTTGTGTTTGTATAGTTTATGAAATGAGATATTTTGAAACGTTAATGATTAATTTTGAAAACAGTAAAAGGAAAAAACAGGAAGTGACGTGCTTGTGGTGTAGTGGTTATCACATCCGCTTAACATGCGGAAGGTCCCAGGTTCGATACCTGGCAGGCATACATTTATTATTTAAATCGTTTGTTTCCTTTTATTTAGTTGGTAAGAACGTGGAACGAAATTTTCATCATAAATTCAGTGTCAGAATTTTAGACGGCTGTGAGATGTCACAGGATTTACAACACTTTTTCTTATACTTGTAACCACCTTCCGAAATTCGTATAAATGTTGTTTAATAAACCGAAAAAGAATCGCTATTGGTTTTGGATATAATGTAAGTAACGGCTGCGAAATTTCACGTTTTCAATAGGGCTTCGTGTAATCGTATATCGTTCGACGAAAAATTCATTCAGCAATTTAGAACTACTGTTCCCGGAAAATCCCTATGTTTTTCTACAATAAAATGCGTGAAGAGTTTGAAAATGTCGATTCACGCGACCTATTTTAAAGTTTAGGTAACGTACCTCTTAGTTGTACAGGTAATGTTTAAAGATCACGACTCCGTCAGTGTTTGCTTTTGAGAACAACTATTCGCCGTGACAGTTAACAACTCATATGTTTCCTGTTTTTAACCTTTGTTTAAATAGTGGTTAGAACTATTGTATGGATATGCGAGTTATCATCTGCAACTTAAATAGTGATTTGAAAAAGTTAAGGAACCTTCAAAGTCGTTCACCACTGACTGTTTGATGCAATTCTTATTTTACCGATCGGTGGAATTACATGATAATATCGTAAATTCCACTACGTCTGACAATGCATACATGTTATTTGATTGGAATTGGAAATAAAC